>NW_027462108.1:0-48543 GCF_050947455.1 Rhinoderma darwinii
CGCTCCAGCTCTGCTATGTCTTATACACAGGTGATCAGTGCTGTACACTATATTCCATGTATTACTCCTCTACACTACACCGCTCCAGCTCTGCTATGTCTTATACACAGGTGATCAGTGCTGTACACTATATTCCATGTATTACTACGCTCCTCTACACTACACCGCTCCAGCTCTGCTATGTCTTATACACAGGTGATCAGTGCTGTACACTATATTCCATGTATTACTCCTCTACACTACACCGCTCCAGCTCTGCTATGTCTTATACACAGGTGATCAGTGCTGTACACTATATTCCATGTATTACTACGCTCCTCTACACTACACCGCTCCAGCTCTGCTATGTCTTATACACAGGTGATCAGTGCTGTACACTATATTCCATGTATTACTCCTCTACACTACACCGCTCCAGCTCTGCTATGTCTTATACACAGGTGATCAGTGCTGTACACTATATTCCATGTATTACTCCTCTACACTACACCGCTCCAGCTCTGCTATGTCTTATACACAGGTGATCAGTGCCGTACACTATATTCCATGTATTACTGCGCTCCTCTACACTACACCGCTCCAGCTCTGCTATGTCTTATACACCGGTGATCAGTGCTGTACACTATATTCCATGTATTACTGCGCTCCCCTACACTACACCGCTCCAGCTCTGCTATGTCTTATACACAGGTGATCAGTGCTGTACACTATATTCCATGTATTACTCCTCTACACTACACCGCTCCAGCTCTGCTATGTCTTATACACAGGTGATCAGTGCTGTACACTATATTCCATGTATTACTCCTCTACACTACACCGCTCCAGCTCTGCTATGTCTTATACACAGGTGATCAGTGCTGTACACTATATTCCATGTATTACTGCGCTCCTCTACACTACACCGCTCCAGCTCTGCTATGTCTTATATACAGGTGATCAGTGCTGTACACTATATTCCATGTATTACTCCTCTACACTACACCGCTCCAGCACTGCTATGTCTTATACACAGGTGATCAGTGCTGTACACTATATTCTATGTATTACTCCTCTACACTACACCGCTCCAGCTCTGCTATGTCTTATACACCGGTGATCAGTGCTGTACACTATATTCTATGTATTACTTCTCTACACTACACCGCTCCAGCTCTGCTATGTCTTATACACCGGTGATCAGTGCTGTACACTATATTCCATGTATTATTCCTCTACACTACACCGCTCCAGCTCTGCTATGTCTTATACACAGGTGATCAGTGCTGTACACTATATTCCATGTATTACTCCTCTCCTCTACACCGCTCCAGCTCTGCTATGTCTTATACACAGGTGATCAGTGCTGTACACTATATTCCATGTATTACTCCTCTACACTACACCGCTCCAGCTCTGCTATGTCTTATATACAGGTGATCAGTGCTGTACACTATATTCCATGTATTACTCCTCTACACTACACCGCTCCAGCTCTGCTATGTCTTATATACAGGTGATCAGTGCTGTACACTATATTCCATGTATTACTCCTCTACACTACACCGCTCCAGCTCTGCTATGTCTTATACACAGGTGATCAGTGCTGTACACTATATTCCATGTATTACTGCGCTCCTCTACACTACACCGCTCCAGCTCTGCTATGTCTTATACACCGGTGATCAGTGCCATACACTATATTCCATGTATTACTGCGTTCCTCTACACTACACCGCTCCAGCTCTGCTATGTCTTATACACCGGTGATCAGTGCTGTACACTATATTCCATGTATTACTCCTCTACACTACACCGCTCCAGCTCTGCTATGTCTTATACACAGGTGATCAGTGCTGTACACTATATTCCATGTATTACTGCGCTCCTCTACACTACACCGCTCCAGCTCTGCTATGTCTTATACACAGGTGATCAGTGCTGTACACTATATTCCATGTATTATTCCTCTACACTACACCGCTCCAGCTCTGCTATGTCTTATACACAGGTGATCAGTGCTGTACACTATATTCCATGTATTACTCCTCTACACTACACCGCTCCAGCTCTGCTATGTCTTATACACAGGTGATCAGTGCTGTACACTATATTCCATGTATTACTCCTCTACACTACACTGCTCCAGCTCTGCTATGTCTTATACACAGGTGATCAGTGCCGTACACTATATTCCATGTATTATTCCTCTCCTCTACACCGCTCCAGCTCTGCTATGTCTTATACACAGGTGATCAGTGCCGTACACTATATTCCATGTATTATTCCTCTACACTACACCGCTCCAGCTCTGCTATGTCTTATACACAGGTGATCAGTGCTGTACACTATATTCCATGTATTACTCCTCTACACTACACCGCTCCAGCTCTGCTATGTCTTATACACAGGTGATCAGTGCTGTACACTATATTCCATGTATTACTCCTCTACACTACACCGCTCCAGCTCTGCTATGTCTTATACACAGGTGATCAGTGCTGTACACTATATTCCATGTATTACTCCTCTACACTACACCGCTCCAGCTCTGCTATGTCTTATACACAGGTGATCAGTGCTGTACACTATATATATATACACTATAGTGATGACCTTCGATAAACGTGACACTTCTCTTATATGACGTTATTGAAGAGTCAGGCCGGACCCCCAGACCACAGCCGTGGGTGCCGGTTCTCTATATCATGGATCCCGTCACTCTTCCGTTATCCGGGAGAGCTCCGCAGCGCTGTTCATCCTGAGCTCGCTGGTTCATTGACAGAACATAATACGTGGCCGGCGCAGATCTGACGTCTGACATTCATTTCACTTTCTTAGGCCTCACTCACGAGCGTGCGCAAAGACCACTCCCCTACTCCGTGTGATATCCGCGCGGCCGCCATCATTATGACACTCCATTTGGATGTTTGTCGCACGTGGTGCTTTTCTGTTTTCATTCATCCTTTTGACCGCTGATGCGCCAATCCCGCTGTTCACATGGAAGCGCTTCCGTGCGGCCTGCGTGGTTTTCACGCACCCTTTGACTTCAATGAGTGCGTGATTCACGCAAAACGCCCAAAGAACGGACATGTCGTGACTTTTTTCCAGCGGACTCACGCACATGTCTGCACGGCCCCCTAGACTAATATAGGTCCGCGCAACGCCCGTGAAAAGCATGCGCGTTGCACGGTCGTGATTCCCGTTCGTCTGAATGAAGCCTGAGGACGAGGAGACTGTGGGACGTATTTAGACATTGCGGTTATAACCACGTTTAAAAAAATCCTAAAATCCTCTGCGTTTTACCGCGATTTATTGCGTCTTTTGATGCAGTTGTTTTTTTTAATCGCATTCAAAAAATTCATGAATTTGTTTAAAAACTAATTTTTTTAATGCGATTTTAACTGCAAATCAACCGCAAAATCTGAATATGCGCTGATTTTGTCCTCTGTATTGTACATTTGGGGGCCTCCGTCTTGGTCGTGTCCTCCGCTCATCTGTTTTAGATCAATGTTAGGCCTCATTTACACGAGCGTGTGTACGTTTTGCGTGCGCAAAAGGCACTTGACAGCTCCGTGTGACATCCGTGTATGATGCGCGGCTGCGTGATTTTCGCGCAGCCGCCATCATAGAGATGAGGCTAGTCGACGTCAGTCACTGTCCAGGGTGCTGAAAGAGTTAACTGATCGGCAGTAACTCAGCATCCTCGACAGTGAATTCCGATCACAATATACACCAACCTGTTTAAAAAAAAAAGAGGTTCGTACTTACCGAGAACTTCCCGGCCGTTGCCTTGGTGACGCGTCCTTGGTGACGCGCCTCTCTTTACATCGGGCCCCACCTCCCTGGATGACGCGGCAGTCCATGTGACCGCTGCAGCCTGTGCTTGGCTTGTGATTGGCTGCAGCTGTCACTTGGACTGAATTGTCATCCCGGGAGGTCGGACTGGAGGAAGAAGCCGGGAGTTATCGGTAAGTCAGAACTTTTTTTTTTTTTACACGTTCACGTATATTGGGATCGGAAGTCACTGTCCAGGGTGCTGAACCAGTTTAACTCTTTCAGCACCCTGGACAGTGACTGTCTCCTGCCGGGTTCGGTTAAAACGAGTTCGGCCAAACCCGGTGAAGTTCGGTTCGCTCATCTCTAAGACACTCCGTTCGGATGTTTGTAAACAGAAAAGCACGTGGTGCTTTTCTGTTTACATTCAGTTTGACAGCTCTTGCGCCAATCACGCAGGTCGCACGGAAGTGCTTCCGTGCGACCTTCGTGGTTTTCACGCACCCATTGACTTCAATGGGTGCGTGATGCGCGAAAAACGCACGATTATAGAACATGTCGTGAGTTTTACGCAACGCACTCGCGCTGCGCAAGATTCACGCATCGTCTGCACTGCCCCATAGAGTAATATAGGTGCGTACGACACGCGTGAAAAGCACACGCGTCACACGCGCGTATATTACGCTCGTGTAAATGAGGCCTTAGGGTATGTTCTCACACACTATTTACGGACGTAATTCGGGCGTTTTAGCCCCGAATTACGTCAGAAAATGCGCCTCAATAGCGCTGACAAACATCTGCCCATTCATTTGAATGGGTCTCATGATGTTCTGTGCCGACGGTGATTTTGTTTACGCCCCGCTGTCAAATGACGGTGCGTAAATAGACGCCCGCGCCAAAGAAGTGCCTGTCACTTCTTCAGACGTAAATGGAGCCGTTTTCCATGGAAAACCAGCTCCAGTTACGTCCGTAATGGACGCGGCGTTCAAGCGCCTCAACATGCCTTTACGGCTGAAATGACGGGGCTGTTTTCTCCTGGAAACAGCCCCGTAATTCCGGCCGTTACGGACGCTGCCGTGTGAACAGACCCTTAGGCTTTATTCAGACGAACGGGAATCACGACCGTGCAACGCGCATGCTTTTCACGGGCGTTGCGCGGACCTATATTAGTCTAGGGGGCCGTGCAGACATGTGCGTGAGTCCGCTGAAAAAAAGTCACGACATCTCCGTTCTTTGTGCGTTTTGCGTGAATCACGCACTCATTGAAGTCAATGGGTGCGTGAAAACCACGCAGGTCGCACGGAAGCGCTTCCATTGGACGAGCGTGATTGGCGCATTAGCTGTCAAAACGCTGAATGAAAACAGAAAAGCACCGCGTGCGACAAACATCCAAATGGAGTGTCATAATGATGGCGGCTGCGCGAATATCACACGGAGCAGGTGAGTGGCTTTTGCGCATGCATAACGCCGTGTTTTTGCGTGCGCAGAAACGCCACGCTCGTGTGAATCCAGCCTTAGGGTATGTTCACACGCACTGTTTTCAGACGTAATTCGGGCGTTTTACGTCTCGAATTACGCCTGAAAAAACGGCTCCATTACGCCCTCAAACATCTGGCCATTACTTGCAATGGGTTTTACGGTGTTCTGTTCCCACGAGGTGTCATTTTACGCGACGCTGTCAAAATACGGCACGTAAAAAGACGCCCGCAAAAAAGACGTGCAGGACACTTCTTGGGACGTTTTTGGAGCCGTTTTTCATTGACTCCATTGATAAACCGCTCCAATAACGGCCGTAAAATACGCCACAAAAAACGTGAGTTGCTGCATAAACGTCTGAAAATCAGGAGCGGTTTTCTCCTGAGCTCGGTATTTTCAGACGTATTTTGCTGCTGCGTGTGAACAGCGCCTTAGGGTCCTTTTACGCAGTGATGAACGCGACCACTCATTGATCGCTGCTCGTTTGCTTCTTTCACATTTAGTAATGTCCGGGGACGAGCGCTCGTCACTACAATCACCATCATGTCAGCCGCGCCGGGAGACGAGCCGCCGACAACAATATTTTCTGCTGCATAAATAATACGATCAGCCGGCGAACGAGCGTTTTCCCGATCCTCGGCCCACGTCACAGGAGCTTCAGGCCTGATTTACACGAATACGTTTGTTTTGCGTCCCTAAAAAGCGTTTTTCCTGCAGGTCAGTGCCGTGTGGGGTCAGTTTTTGAGGTCCGTGTTGGTGCACATTTTTTTATTTTGTTCTCTGCATTTCTTTAGCAGCTGGTGCGTGAATCACGGATGACTTCAATGTGCGCGTGAGCCGCAAAAACGCAGCAGAATACGACATGCAGTGAGTTTCACGCAACGGAACCGCGTGGCGTGAAAAACAACGTATGTCTGAATAGCGCTGCTGAATTTCTTAGGTCCGTGAAAAAAACAGACAGTGCACATACATGGAACACGCTCGTGTGAATATGGCGAGAGTCGCTCGTAGCGGGAAGATGGGAGGAGCGCGCCTATTAATAAATTAGTTGCATTTCGACTTTTTGAAATCTACAAATTTCACTTGGATTTTTTTGGGCATAACTGTTAATAAATCTATCGGGCCTTGGTGCGTCGCCCCTTTTATGACACGCCCCTTTATAACACGCCCCTTTATAACACGCCCATTTTTAGGACACGCCCCTTTTATGCCACGCCTCTTCTTTTTAAAAGTGCCAGAGACTATATAAAAATGTAAAAAATCAAAATATTTTTTTTTTACGGAATTAAGCATTGCGCCTAAATTTGCTACTTTTTTCCACCACTTAAGTTGGCATCAACACCTTAATACAGGGCCGGAGTGTTTAGTGGGGGGTCCCGTCTGTATGAGGCCGGAGTGTTTAGTGGGGGGTCCCGTCTGTATGAGGCCGGAGTGTTTAGTGGGGGGTCCCGTCTGTATGAGGCCGGAGTGTTTAGTGGGGGGTCCCGTCTGTATGAGGCCGGAGTGTTTAGTGGGGGGATCCGTCTGTATGAGGCCAGAGTGTTTAGTGGGGGGTCCCGTCTGTATGAGGCCGGAGTGTTTAGTGGGGGGTCCCGTCTGTATGAGGCCGGAGTGTTTAGTGGGGGGTCCCGTCTGTATGAGGCCGGAGTGTTTAGTGGGGGGTCCCGTCTGTATGAGGCCGGAGTGTTTAGTGGGGGGATCCGTCTGTATGAGGCCAGAGTGTTTAGTGGGGGGATCCGTCTGTATGAGGCCGGAGTGTTTAGTGGGGGGTCCCGTCTGTATGAGGCCGGAGTGTTTAGTGGGGGGTCCCGTCTGTGTGAGGCCGGAGTGTTTAGTGGGGGGTCCCGTCTGTATGAGGCCGGAGTGTTTAGTGGGGGGTCCCATCTGTATGAGGCCGGAGTGTTTAGTGGGGGGTCCCGTCTGTGTGAGGCCGGAGTGTTTAGTGGGGGGATCCGTCTGTATGAGGCCGGAGTGTTTAGTGGGGGGTCCCGTCTGTATGAGGCCGGAGTGTTTAGTGGGGGGTCCCGTCTGTGTGAGGCCGGAGTGTTTAGTGGGGGGATCCGTCTGTATGAGGCCGGAGTGTTTAGTGGGGGGTCCCGTCTGTATGAGGCCGGAGTGTTTAGTGGGGGGTCCCGTCTGTATGAGGCCGGAGTGTTTAGTGGGGGGTCCCGTCTGTGTGAGGCCGGAGTGTTTAGTGGGGGGTCCCGTCTGTATGAGGCCGGAGTGTTTAGTGGGGGGATCCGTCTGTATGAGGCCGGAGTGTTTAGTTGGGGGATCCGTCTGTATGAGGCCGGAGTGTTTAGTGGGGGGATCCGTCTGTATGAGGCCGGAGTGTTTAGTGGGGGGTCCCGTCTGTATGAGGCCGGAGTGTTTAGTGGGGGGATCCGTCTGTATGAGGCCGGAGTGTTTAGTGGGGGGTCCCGTCTGTATGAGGCCGGAGTGTTTAGTGGGGGGTCCCGTCTGTATGAGGCCGGAGTGTTTAGTGGGGGGTCCCGTCTGTATGAGGCCGGAGTGTTTAGTGGGGGGTCCCGTCTGTATGAGGCCGGAGTGTTTAGTGGGGGGATCCGTCTGTATGAGGCCGGAGTGTTTAGTGGGGGGATCCGTCTGTATGAGGCCAGAGTGTTTAGTGGGGGGATCCGTCTGTATGAGGCCAGAGTGTTTAATGGGGGGATCCGTCTGTATGAGGCCGGAGTGTTTAGTGGGGGGTCCCGTCTGTGTGAGGCCGGAGTGTTTAGTGGGGGGTCCCGTCTGTGTGAGGCCGGAGTGTTTAGTGGGGGGTCCCGTCTGTATGAGGCCGGAGTGTTTAGTGGGGGGTCCCATCTGTATGAGGCCGGAGTGTTTAGTGGGGGGTCCCGTCTGTGTGAGGCCGGAGTGTTTAGTGGGGGGATCCGTCTGTATGAGGCCGGAGTGTTTAGTGGGGGGTCCCGTCTGTATGAGGCCGGAGTGTTTAGTGGGGGGTCCCGTCTGTATGAGGCCGGAGTGTTTAGTGGGGGGTCCCGTCTGTGTGAGGCCGGAGTGTTTAGTGGGGGGTCCCGTCTGTATGAGGCCGGAGTGTTTAGTGGGGGGATCCGTCTGTATGAGGCCGGAGTGTTTAGTTGGGGGATCCGTCTGTATGAGGCCGGAGTGTTTAGTGGGGGGATCCGTCTGTATGAGGCCGGAGTGTTTAGTGGGGGGTCCCGTCTGTATGAGGCCGGAGTGTTTAGTGGGGGGATCCGTCTGTATGAGGCCGGAGTGTTTAGTGGGGGGTCCCGTCTGTATGAGGCCAGAGTGTTTAGTGGGGGGTCCCGTCTGTATGAGGCCAGAGTGTTTAGTGGGGGGTCCCGTCTGTGTGAGGCCGGAGTGTTTAGTGGGGGGTCCCGTCTGTATGAGGCCGGAGTGTTTAGTGGGGGGATCCGTCTGTATGAGGCCGGAGTGTTTAGTGGGGGGATCCGTCTGTATGAGGCCAGAGTGTTTAGTGGGGGGATCCGTCTGTATGAGGCCAGAGTGTTTAGTGGGGGGATCCGTCTGTATGAGGCCGGAGTGTTTAGTGGGGGGTCCCGTCTGTATGAGGCCGGAGTGTTTAGTGGGGGGTCCCGTCTGTGTGAGGCCGGAGTGTTTAGTGGGGGGTCCCGTCTGTATGAGGCCGGAGTGTTTAGTGGGGGGTCCCATCTGTATGAGGCCGGAGTGTTTAGTGGGGGGTCCCGTCTGTGTGAGGCCGGAGTGTTTAGTGGGGGGATCCGTCTGTATGAGGCCGGAGTGTTTAGTGGGGGGTCCCGTCTGTATGAGGCCGGAGTGTTTAGTGGGGGGTCCCGTCTGTGTGAGGCCGGAGTGTTTAGTGGGGGGTCCCGTCTGTGTGAGGCCGGAGTGTTTAGTGGGGGGATCCGTCTGTATGAGGCCGGAGTGTTTAGTGGGGGGTCCCGTCTGTATGAGGCCGGAGTGTTTAGTGGGGGGTCCCGTCTGTGTGAGGCCGGAGTGTTTAGTGGGGGGTCCCGTCTGTATGAGGCCGGAGTGTTTAGTGGGGGGATCCGTCTGTATGAGGCCGGAGTGTTTAGTTGGGGGATCCGTCTGTATGAGGCCGGAGTGTTTAGTGGGGGGATCCGTCTGTATGAGGCCGGAGTGTTTAGTGGGGGGTCCCGTCTGTATGAGGCCGGAGTGTTTAGTGGGGGGATCCGTCTGTATGAGGCCGGAGTGTTTAGTGGGGGGTCCCGTCTGTATGAGGCCAGAGTGTTTAGTGGGGGGTCCCGTCTGTATGAGGCCGGAGTGTTTAGTGGGGGGTCCCGTCTGTATGAGGCCGGAGTGTTTAGTGGGGGGTCCCGTCTGTATGAGGCCGGAGTGTTTAGTGGGGGGATCCGTCTGTATGAGGCCGGAGTGTTTAGTCGGGGGATCCGTCTGTATGAGGCCGGAGTGTTTAGTGGGGGGATCCGTCTGTATGAGGCCGGAGTGTTTAGTGGGGGGATCCGTCTGTATGAGGCCGGAGTGTTTAGTGGGGGGTCCCGTCTGTATGAGGCCAGAGTGTTTAGTGGGGGGTCCCGTCTGTATGAGGCCAGAGTGTTTAGTGGGGGGTCCCGTCTGTTTGAGGCCAGAGTGTTTAGTGGGGGGTCCCGTCTGTGTGAGGCCGGAGTGTTTAGTGGGGGGTCCCGTCTGTGTGAGGCCGGAGTGTTTAGTGGGGGGTCCCGTCTGTATGAGGCCGGAGTGTTTAGTGGGGGGTCCCGTCTGTGTGAGGCCGGAGTGTTTAGTGGGGGGTCCCGTCTGTATGAGGCCGGAGTGTTTAGTGGGGGGTCCCGTCTGTATGAGGCCGGAGTGTTTAGTGGGGGGTCCCGTCTGTGTGAGGCCGGAGTGTTTAGTGGGGGGATCCGTCTGTATGAGGCCGGAGTGTTTAGTGGGGGGTCCCGTCTGTATGAGGCCGGAGTGTTTAGTGGGGGGTCCCGTCTGTGTGAGGCCGGAGTGTTTAGTGGGGGGTCCCGTCTGTGTGAGGCCGGAGTGTTTAGTGGGGGGATCCGTCTGTATGAGGCCGGAGTGTTTAGTGGGGGGTCCCGTCTGTATGAGGCCGGAGTGTTTAGTGGGGGGTCCCGTCTGTGTGAGGCCGGAGTGTTTAGTGGGGGGTCCCGTCTGTATGAGGCCGGAGTGTTTAGTGGGGGGATCCGTCTGTATGAGGCCGGAGTGTTTAGTTGGGGGATCCGTCTGTATGAGGCCGGAGTGTTTAGTGGGGGGATCCGTCTGTATGAGGCCGGAGTGTTTAGTGGGGGGTCCCGTCTGTATGAGGCCGGAGTGTTTAGTGGGGGGATCCGTCTGTATGAGGCCGGAGTGTTTAGTGGGGGGTCCCGTCTGTATGAGGCCAGAGTGTTTAGTGGGGGGTCCCGTCTGTATGAGGCCGGAGTGTTTAGTGGGGGGTCCCGTCTGTATGAGGCCGGAGTGTTTAGTGGGGGGTCCCGTCTGTATGAGGCCGGAGTGTTTAGTGGGGGGATCCGTCTGTATGAGGCCGGAGTGTTTAGTCGGGGGATCCGTCTGTATGAGGCCGGAGTGTTTAGTGGGGGGATCCGTCTGTATGAGGCCGGAGTGTTTAGTGGGGGGATCCGTCTGTATGAGGCCGGAGTGTTTAGTGGGGGGTCCCGTCTGTATGAGGCCAGAGTGTTTAGTGGGGGGTCCCGTCTGTATGAGGCCAGAGTGTTTAGTGGGGGGTCCCGTCTGTGTGAGGCCGGAGTGTTTAGTGGGGGGTCCCGTCTGTGTGAGGCCGGAGTGTTTAGTGGGGGGTCCCGTCTGTGTGAGGCCGGAGTGTTTAGTGGGGGGTCCCGTCTGTATGAGGCCGGAGTGTTTAGTGGGGGGATCCGTCTGTGTGAGGCCGGAGTGTTTAGTGGGGGGTCCCGTCTGTATGAGGCCGGAGTGTTTAGTGGGGGGTCCCGTCTGTGTGAGGCCGGAGTGTTTAGTGGGGGGTCCCGTCTGTGTGAGGCCGGAGTGTTTAGTGGGGGGATCCGTCTGTGTGAGGCCGGAGTGTTTAGTGGGGGGTCCCGTCTGTATGAGGCCGGAGTGTTTAGTGGGGGGTCCCGTCTGTATGAGGCCGGAGTGTTTAGTGGGGGGTCCCGTCTGTATGAGGCCGGAGTGTTTAGTGGGGGGTCCCGTCTGTATAAGGGCGGAGTGTTTAGTGGGGGGTCCCGTCTGTATGAGGCCGGAGTGTTTAGTGGGGGGTCCCGTCTGTATGAGGCCGGAGTGTTTAGTGGGGGGATCCGTCTGTATGAGGCCGGAGTGTTTAGTGGGGGGATCCGTCTGTATGAGGCCAGAGTGTTTAGTGGGGAGATCCGTCTGTATGAGGCCAGAGTGTTTAGTGGGGGGATCCGTCTGTATGAGGCCGGAGTGTTTAGTGGGGGGATCCGTCTGTATGAGGCCGGAGTGTTTAGTGGGGGGTCCCGTCTGTATGAGGCCGGAGTGTTTAGTGGGGGGATCCGTCTCTATGAGGCCGGAGTGTTTAGTGGGGGCATCCGTCTGTGTGAGGCCGGAGTGTTTAGTGGGGGGATCCGTCTGTGTGAGGCCGGAGTGTTTAGTGGGGGGTCCCGTCTGTGTGAGGCCGGAGTGTTTAGTGGGGGGTCCCGTCTGTATGAGGCCGGAGTGTTTAGTGGGGGGATCCGTCTGTGTGAGGCCGGAGTGTTTAGTGGGGGGTCCCGTCTGTATGAGGCCGGAGTGTTTAGTGGGGGGTCCCGTCTGTATGAGGCCGGAGTGTTTAGTGGGGGGTCCCGTCTGTATGAGGCCGGAGTGTTTAGTGGGGGGTCCCGTCTGTATGAGGCCGGAGTGTTTAGTGGGGGGTCCCGTCTGTATGAGGCCGGAGTGTTTAGTGGGGGGTCCCGTCTGTATGAGGCCGGAGTGTTTAGTGGGGGGATCCGTCTGTATGAGGCCGGAGTGTTTAGTGGGGGGATCCGTCTGTATGAGGCCAGAGTGTTTAGTGGGGGGATCCGTCTGTATGAGGCCGGAGTGTTTAGTGGGGGGTCCCGTCTGTATGAGGCCGGAGTGTTTAGTGGGGGGATCCGTCTGTATGAGGCCGGAGTGTTTAGTTGGGGGATCCGTCTGTATGAGGCCGGAGTGTTTAGTGGGGGGATCCGTCTGTATGAGGCCGGAGTGTTTAGTGGGGGGTCCCGTCTGTATGAGGCCGGAGTGTTTAGTGGGGGGATCCGTCTGTATGAGGCCGGAGTGTTTAGTGGGGGGTCCCGTCTGTATGAGGCCAGAGTGTTTAGTGGGGGGTCCCGTCTGTATGAGGCCAGAGTGTTTAGTGGGGGGTCCCGTCTGTGTGAGGCCGGAGTGTTTAGTGGGGGGTCCCGTCTGTATGAGGCCGGAGTGTTTAGTGGGGGGATCCGTCTGTATGAGGCCGGAGTGTTTAGTGGGGGGATCCGTCTGTATGAGGCCAGAGTGTTTAGTGGGGGGATCCGTCTGTATGAGGCCAGAGTGTTTAGTGGGGGGATCCGTCTGTATGAGGCCGGAGTGTTTAGTGGGGGGTCCCGTCTGTATGAGGCCGGAGTGTTTAGTGGGGGGTCCCGTCTGTGTGAGGCCGGAGTGTTTAGTGGGGGGTCCCGTCTGTATGAGGCCGGAGTGTTTAGTGGGGGGTCCCATCTGTATGAGGCCGGAGTGTTTAGTGGGGGGTCCCGTCTGTGTGAGGCCGGAGTGTTTAGTGGGGGGATCCGTCTGTATGAGGCCGGAGTGTTTAGTGGGGGGTCCCGTCTGTATGAGGCCGGAGTGTTTAGTGGGGGGTCCCGTCTGTGTGAGGCCGGAGTGTTTAGTGGGGGGTCCCGTCTGTGTGAGGCCGGAGTGTTTAGTGGGGGGATCCGTCTGTATGAGGCCGGAGTGTTTAGTGGGGGGTCCCGTCTGTATGAGGCCGGAGTGTTTAGTGGGGGGTCCCGTCTGTGTGAGGCCGGAGTGTTTAGTGGGGGGTCCCGTCTGTATGAGGCCGGAGTGTTTAGTGGGGGGATCCGTCTGTATGAGGCCGGAGTGTTTAGTTGGGGGATCCGTCTGTATGAGGCCGGAGTGTTTAGTGGGGGGATCCGTCTGTATGAGGCCGGAGTGTTTAGTGGGGGGTCCCGTCTGTATGAGGCCGGAGTGTTTAGTGGGGGGATCCGTCTGTATGAGGCCGGAGTGTTTAGTGGGGGGTCCCGTCTGTATGAGGCCAGAGTGTTTAGTGGGGGGTCCCGTCTGTATGAGGCCGGAGTGTTTAGTGGGGGGTCCCGTCTGTATGAGGCCGGAGTGTTTAGTGGGGGGTCCCGTCTGTATGAGGCCGGAGTGTTTAGTGGGGGGATCCGTCTGTATGAGGCCGGAGTGTTTAGTCGGGGGATCCGTCTGTATGAGGCCGGAGTGTTTAGTGGGGGGATCCGTCTGTATGAGGCCGGAGTGTTTAGTGGGGGGATCCGTCTGTATGAGGCCGGAGTGTTTAGTGGGGGGTCCCGTCTGTATGAGGCCAGAGTGTTTAGTGGGGGGTCCCGTCTGTATGAGGCCAGAGTGTTTAGTGGGGGGTCCCGTCTGTATGAGGCCAGAGTGTTTAGTGGGGGGTCCCGTCTGTGTGAGGCCGGAGTGTTTAGTGGGGGGTCCCGTCT
The DNA here is from genome assembly GCF_050947455.1 of Rhinoderma darwinii. NCBI lineage: Eukaryota > Metazoa > Chordata > Amphibia > Anura > Rhinodermatidae > Rhinoderma > Rhinoderma darwinii. Next base: position 13,779 of record NW_027462108.1, read on the forward strand.
GTGTGAGGCCGGAGTGTTTAGTGGGGGGTCCCGTCTGTATGAGGCCGGAGTGTTTAGTGGGGGGTCCCGTCTGTGTGAGGCCGGAGTGTTTAGTGGGGGGTCCCGTCTGTATGAGGCCGGAGTGTTTAGTGGGGGGTCCCGTCTGTATGAGGCCGGAGTGTTTAGTGGGGGGTCCCGTCTGTGTGAGGCCGGAGTGTTTAGTGGGGGGATCCGTCTGTATGAGGCCGGAGTGTTTAGTGGGGGGTCCCGTCTGTATGAGGCCGGAGTGTTTAGTGGGGGGTCCCGTCTGTGTGAGGCCGGAGTGTTTAGTGGGGGGTCCCGTCTGTGTGAGGCCGGAGTGTTTAGTGGGGGGATCCGTCTGTATGAGGCCGGAGTGTTTAGTGGGGGGTCCCGTCTGTATGAGGCCGGAGTGTTTAGTGGGGGGTCCCGTCTGTGTGAGGCCGGAGTGTTTAGTGGGGGGTCCCGTCTGTATGAGGCCGGAGTGTTTAGTGGGGGGATCCGTCTGTATGAGGCCGGAGTGTTTAGTTGGGGGATCCGTCTGTATGAGGCCGGAGTGTTTAGTGGGGGGATCCGTCTGTATGAGGCCGGAGTGTTTAGTGGGGGGTCCCGTCTGTATGAGGCCGGAGTGTTTAGTGGGGGGATCCGTCTGTATGAGGCCGGAGTGTTTAGTGGGGGGTCCCGTCTGTATGAGGCCAGAGTGTTTAGTGGGGGGTCCCGTCTGTATGAGGCCGGAGTGTTTAGTGGGGGGTCCCGTCTGTATGAGGCCGGAGTGTTTAGTGGGGGGTCCCGTCTGTATGAGGCCGGAGTGTTTAGTGGGGGGATCCGTCTGTATGAGGCCGGAGTGTTTAGTCGGGGGATCCGTCTGTATGAGGCCGGAGTGTTTAGTGGGGGGATCCGTCTGTATGAGGCCGGAGTGTTTAGTGGGGGGATCCGTCTGTATGAGGCCGGAGTGTTTAGTGGGGGGTCCCGTCTGTATGAGGCCAGAGTGTTTAGTGGGGGGTCCCGTCTGTATGAGGCCAGAGTGTTTAGTGGGGGGTCCCGTCTGTGTGAGGCCGGAGTGTTTAGTGGGGGGTCCCGTCTGTGTGAGGCCGGAGTGTTTAGTGGGGGGTCCCGTCTGTGTGAGGCCGGAGTGTTTAGTGGGGGGTCCCGTCTGTATGAGGCCGGAGTGTTTAGTGGGGGGATCCGTCTGTGTGAGGCCGGAGTGTTTAGTGGGGGGTCCCGTCTGTATGAGGCCGGAGTGTTTAGTGGGGGGTCCCGTCTGTGTGAGGCCGGAGTGTTTAGTGGGGGGTCCCGTCTGTGTGAGGCCGGAGTGTTTAGTGGGGGGATCCGTCTGTGTGAGGCCGGAGTGTTTAGTGGGGGGTCCCGTCTGTATGAGGCCGGAGTGTTTAGTGGGGGGTCCCGTCTGTATGAGGCCGGAGTGTTTAGTGGGGGGTCCCGTCTGTATGAGGCCGGAGTGTTTAGTGGGGGGTCCCGTCTGTATAAGGGCGGAGTGTTTAGTGGGGGGTCCCGTCTGTATGAGGCCGGAGTGTTTAGTGGGGGGTCCCGTCTGTATGAGGCCGGAGTGTTTAGTGGGGGGATCCGTCTGTATGAGGCCGGAGTGTTTAGTGGGGGGATCCGTCTGTATGAGGCCAGAGTGTTTAGTGGGGAGATCCGTCTGTATGAGGCCAGAGTGTTTAGTGGGGGGATCCGTCTGTATGAGGCCGGAGTGTTTAGTGGGGGGATCCGTCTGTATGAGGCCGGAGTGTTTAGTGGGGGGTCCCGTCTGTATGAGGCCGGAGTGTTTAGTGGGGGGATCCGTCTCTATGAGGCCGGAGTGTTTAGTGGGGGCATCCGTCTGTGTGAGGCCGGAGTGTTTAGTGGGGGGATCCGTCTGTGTGAGGCCGGAGTGTTTAGTGGGGGGTCCCGTCTGTGTGAGGCCGGAGTGTTTAGTGGGGGGTCCCGTCTGTATGAGGCCGGAGTGTTTAGTGGGGGGATCCGTCTGTGTGAGGCCGGAGTGTTTAGTGGGGGGTCCCGTCTGTATGAGGCCGGAGTGTTTAGTGGGGGGTCCCGTCTGTATGAGGCCGGAGTGTTTAGTGGGGGGTCCCGTCTGTATGAGGCCGGAGTGTTTAGTGGGGGGTCCCGTCTGTATGAGGCCGGAGTGTTTAGTGGGGGGTCCCGTCTGTATGAGGCCGGAGTGTTTAGTGGGGGGTCCCGTCTGTATGAGGCCGGAGTGTTTAGTGGGGGGATCCGTCTGTATGAGGCCGGAGTGTTTAGTGGGGGGATCCGTCTGTATGAGGCCAGAGTGTTTAGTGGGGGGATCCGTCTGTATGAGGCCGGAGTGTTTAGTGGGGGGATCCGTCTGTATGAGGCCGGAGTGTTTAGTGGGGGGTCCCGTCTGTATGAGGCCAGAGTGTTTAGTGGGGGGTCCCGTCTGTATGAGGCCGGAGTGTTTAGTGGGGGGTCCCGTCTGTATGAGGCCGGAGTGTTTAGTGGGGGGTCCCGTCTGTATGAGGCCGGAGTGTTTAGTGGGGGGTCCCGTCTGTGTGAGGCCGGAGTGTTTAGTGGGGGGTCCCGTCTGTGTGAGGCCGGAGTGTTTAGTGGGGGGTCCCGTCTGTATGAGGCCGGAGTGTTTAGTGGGGGGTCCCGTCTGTGTGAGGCCGGAGTGTTTAGTGGGGGGTCCCGTCTGTATGAGGACGGAGTGTTTAGTGGGGGGTCCCGTCTGTATGAGGCCGGAGTGTTTAGTGGGGGGTCCCGTCTGTATGAGGCCAGAGTGTTTAGTGGGGGGTCCCGTCTGTGTGAGGCCGGAGTGTTTAGTGGGGGGTCCCGTCTGTATGAGGCCGGAGTGTTTAGTGGGGGGATCCGTCTGTATGAGGCCGGAGTGTTTAGTGGGGGGATCCGTCTGTGTGAGGCCGGAGTGTTTAGTGGGGGGTCCCGTCTGTATGAGGCCGGAGTGTTTAGTGGGGGGTCCCGTCTGTATGAGGCCGGAGTGTTTAGTGGGGGGTCCCGTCTGTATGAGGCCGGAGTGTTTAGTGGGGGGTCCCGTCTGTATGAGGCCGGAGTGTTTAGTGGGGGGTCCCGTCTGTATGAGGCCGGAGTGTTTAGTGGGGGGATCCGTCTGTATGAGGCCGGAGTGTTTAGTGGGGGGTCCCGTCTGTATGAGGCCGGAGTGTTTAGTGGGGGGTCCCGTCTGTGTGAGGCCGGAGTGTTTAGTGGGGGGTCCCGTCTGTATGAGGCCGGAGTGTTTAGTGGGGGGTCCCGTCTGTATGAGGCTGGAGTGTTTAGTGGGGGGATCCGTCTGTATGAGGCCGGAGTGTTTAGTGGGGGGTCCCGTCTGTATGAGGCCGGAGTGTTTAGTGGGGGGTCCCGTCTGTATGAGGCCGGAGTGTTTAGTGGGGGGTCCCGTCTGTATGAGGCCGGAGTGTTTAGTGGGGGGATCCGTCTGTATGAGGCCGGAGTGTTTAGTGGGGGGTCCCGTCTGTATGAGGCCGGAGTGTTTAGTGGGGGGTCCCGTCTGTATGAGGCTGGAGTGTTTAGTGGGGGGTCCCGTCTGTATGAGGCCGCCGTGTCCTGCAGGTGGGCACACACCATGTGACCAGAATGGGCGCCAAGAACCTCACATTCCTAAGGATAGTAAATAGAGCAGCAATGCAAGTTACATGAAATCATATATTCAATGGTTGTATACAGATGTAGTCACCTTTATCTTGACTCGTTAAATACACAGTGGCAAGAAACTTTAGCTTGACTTTCCACAAGGGACTTCCAGGACGCTTCTGTTGCTCTGGGATCCGGTGTGAGGATATGGAGGTTTATAGGTTCTTCTTCCCTGCGGCCATCGTTGGGTCCTCTCTGTCGACTGCAGGGTGAGAAATTTAGGTGCCAGGCAGAGGAACACCCCGAAAGTGACCTTCCCCCCGCTGCTCTTGGGTAGCTCTTGCCAGACTGGATGCAGTGACACTTCCCACAGCTCCGGTGCCACAAGGGCAGGACAAGGTGGCCTCTATTGCCCGTCGGAATGTCCTCATTCGAAAAACATAAATAATGGGATTAATAGCAGAATTAGCATGAGAGAGAATGACAGCGGAGAGCACGAGGTCGGTGGGCACCGTGCACTGAGGGCAGAAGAGTCGCACAACGTTAAGGATATGAATGGGGAACCAACAAACAACGAAGCAGAAGACGACAAGGAACAGCGAAGTGGCCATACGAAACTCCCTGACAACAATGCGGCGCCGCCGCCTCCTCCGGCTGACGTCCACTGCCCATTCTGCAATCTGCCGGATCTGTCTCCGAATCTCTAGGAAGATGCGAGCGTAGAGCACAAGCATGGCGACCAGCGGTGGGATCACGCAGCCGAAGAATATCAGGTAGACCATATAAGACTCCGAGATGAGGCTGCTGAAGAGACACGCGCTGCCAGGAGCGAACAGTCTACGCCAACCCATGAGTGGCATCAGTCCAGTAAGTGCCGCCAGCATCCAGGTGCCGATTATTACTATGATGGAAGCTCGTGGGGTAACCAGAGCGCGGTAATGGAAAGGGCACAAAATGGAGATGTAGCGCTCCACCGCGACTGCTAAAAGTCCAAAGATGGACGCCAACGAAAACGTCATGAGGTTGCAGAGCATGAGCAAGCAGGAGTATAGACCGCAGCGTGCAATGCCCAGGTCCAGCAGGATCGCGCAGGGGATGGCCACGGCTCCCACAAGAATGTCCGCCGTGGCCAGAGACAGCAGGAAGTTGTTAGTGACGGTGCGGAGCCTGCGATCACTTATAATTGCCAGGCAGATTAGAGTGTTGCCCACCACGGAGACCACCGCCATCAGCACTTCTGCCACTAGGTAGGGAACGTTAGACACAGTAACCAGAGGGACAGTAGAGGAGAAGTTCATGGCAGGCGAGAGGGAGGACGGCGGGTCACCCCGGGAGAGGATGAGCTGCAAGATAAAATCGTGAGTTAGTGCCACGCAGCGAGCTCTGGAATATTATCTATTATGTCACAGCACTGAGCTCTACTACACAATCCACAAAAACACAAATCCCCAAACAAATCACAAGTCAAAAGGGGAAATATTTTCCAGCACAGAATGGCGATTCGGGGGCCGCGCTCTGCTCCCCAGTCCTTGTAGACAATGTAGGTGGCAAGTGACCCGTGACACGAGTATTCTCACTGAATCCGGCCATAGATCCAACAATAATCCTTACAGGTCTGACCAATTTTTGGATTTTAAGGATTATCTTTGAATCTATTGAGGCAAAAACAATCGATTCATTTGTGGCTTCTTCCTGACAAACGTTGGTTGGATTGTGGCCACATCTTTACATCTATAGCCAAAAAAAATTCATGACACCTTCCCTTTAATACACGCACCATCTGTCATTAATCACTACAACTCTCACCTGGAGCTCAGAGGAGCAGGATCAGGAATCCCATCATGAGGGAAGACTGCCGGGAGGATCAACCTCGTCACCTGGAATATTCCTTATATCCTAGAGATTGGGTGGACTCTTTGTGTCATAACATTATTTTGCCCAAAAATAAAAAGCTGTTCTGAAAATTGAGAAGATGAGATTGTGAGTTAGATCCAGGTCTATCCTAGAGATTGGGGAGATGAGATTGTGAGTCAGATCCAGGTCTATTCCAGTGATTGGGGAGATCAGATTGTGAGTCAGATCCAGGTATATTCCAGAGATTGGGGAGATGAGATTGTGAGTCAGATCCAGGTATATTCCAGAGATTGGGGAGATGAGATTGAGAGTCAGATCCAGGTCTATCCCAGAGATTGGGGAGATGAGATTGTGAGTCAGATCCAGGTCTATCCCAGAGATTGGGGAGATGAGATTGTGAGTCAGATCCAGGTCTATCCCAGAGATTGGGGAGATGAGATTGTGAGTCAGATCCAGGTCTACACCAGAGATTGGGGAGATGACATTGTGTCAGATCCAGGTCTATTCCAGAGATTGGGGAGATGAGATTGTGAGTCAGATCCAGGTCTATTCCAGAGATTGGGGAGATGAGATTGTGAGTCAGATCCAGGTCTATCCCAGAGATTGGGGAGATGAGATTGTGAGTCAGATCCAGGTATATTCCAGAGATTGGGGAGATGAGATTGTGAGTCAGATCCAGGTCTATCCCAGAGATTGCGGAGATGAGATTGTGAGTCAGATCCAGGTATATTCCAGAGATTGGGGAGATGAGATTGTGAGTCAGATCCAGGTATATTCCAGAGATTGGGGAGATGAGATTGTGAGTCAGGACCCTCTGTCTGCAGATCCAGGTCTATCCCAGAGATTGGGGAGATGAGATTGTGAGTCAGATCCAGGTCTATCCCAGAGATTGGGGAGATGAGATTGTGATTCAGATCCAGGTCTACACCAGAGATTGGGGAGATGACATTGTGTCAGATCCAGGTCTATTCCAGAGATTGGGGAGATGAGATTGTGAGTCAGATCCAGGTCTATCCCAGAGATTGGGGAGATGAGATTGTGAGTCAGATCCAGGTATATTCCAGAAATTGGGGAGATGAGATTGTGAGTCAGATCCAGGTATATTCCAGAGATTGGGGAGATGAGATTGTGAGTCAGATCCAGGTCTATCCCAGAGATTGGGGAGATGAGATTGTGAGTCAGATCCAGGTATATTCCAGAGATTGGGGAGATGAGATTGTGAGTCAGGACCCTCTGTCTGCAGATCCAGGTCTAGTCTACAGGTTTGGAAATGTGATTGAGTGACTGTAGGGATTTGCCGTCACTTTCTGTGTCCGGATGTCTCTGCCTCCAGAATATGAATCAGGGAGAGGCTGTGACACATGTGAGCAGATAAATTTATACGCCCACGTCCAGCAGCCTTCCTAATAATGATGGCCTCCATAAAGGGTTACTATGATTTATAGGATCCTGGTCATCATGGCAGGCTGTGGTGATTTATAGGATCCTGGTCATCGTGGCAGGCTGTGGTGATTTATAGGATCCTGGTCATCGTGGCAGGCTGTGGTGATTTATAGGATCCTGGTCATCGTGGCAGGCTGTGGTGATTTATAGGATCCTGGTCATCGTGGCAGGCTGTGGTGATTTATAGGATCCTGGTCATCGTGGCAGGCTGTGGTGATTTATAGGATCCTGGTCGTCATGGCAGGCTGTGGTGATTTATAGGATCCTGGTCTTTATGGCAGGCTGTGGTGATTTATAGCATCCTGGTCATCATGGCAGGCTGTGGTGATTTATAGGATCCTGGTCATCATGGCAGGCTGTGGTGATTTATAGGATCCTGGTCTTTATGGCAGGCTGTGGTGATTTATAGGATCCTGGTCATCATGGCAGGCTGTGGTGATTTATAGGATCCTGGTCATCATGGCAGGCTGTGGTGATTTATAGGATCCTGGTCATCATGGCAGGCTGTGGTGATTTATAGGATCCTGGTCTTTATGGCAGGCTGTGGTGATTTATAGGATCCTGGTCATCATGGCAGGCTGTGGTGATTTATAGGATCCTGGTCATCATGGCAGGCTGTGGTGATTTATAGGATCCTGGTCATCATGGCAGGCTGTGGTGATTTATAGGATCCTGGTCATCATGGCAGGCTGTGGTGATTTATAGGATCCTGGTCATCATGGCAGGCTGTGGCGATTTATAGGATCCTGGTCTTTATGGCAGGCTGTGGTGATTTATAGGATCCTGGTCATCGTGGCAGGCTGTGGTGATTTATAGGATCCTGGTCATCGTGGCAGGCTGTGGTGATTTATAGGATCCTGGTCATCGTGGCAGGCTGTGGTGATTTATAGGATCCTGGTCATCGTGGCAGGCTGTGGTGATTTATAGGATCCTGGTCATCGTGGCAGGCTGTGGTGATTTATAGGATCCTGGTCGTCATGGCAGGCTGTGGTGATTTATAGGATCCTGGTCTTTATGGCAGGCTGTGGTGATTTATAGCATCCTGGTCATCATGGCAGGCTGTGGTGATTTATAGGATCCTGGTCATCATGGCAGGCTGTGGTGATTTATAGGATCCTGGTCTTTATGGCAGGCTGTGGTGATTTATAGGATCCTGGTCATCATGGCAGGCTGTGGTGATTTATAGGATCCTGGTCATCATGGCAGGCTGTGGTGATTTATAGGATCCTGGTCATCATGGCAGGCTGTGGTGATTTATAGGATCCTGGTCATCATGGCAGGCTGTGGTGATTTATAGGATCCTGGTCATCATGGCAGGCTGTGGTGATTTATAGGATCCTGGTCATCATGGCAGGCTGTGGCGATTTATAGGATCCTGGTCTTTATGGCAGGCAGTGATGATTTATAGGATCCTGGTCATCATGGCAGGCTGTGGTGATTTATAGGATCCTGGTCGCCGTGTCTGTTGTGATCACCACCTTTCAGTATGAGCATTTACAAATAGGTGTAACGATTCCCCTGGTCTCCAAGCATCTCTGACAGCATCACACTGTGTAGGGACACACATTCCTGGTAATGGAAATGGTAACACCCATTTGTCTATTAATCTTCGACTACACAAAGACTTTTTGTGGAATACAAGGATTTCCTATAATTAACATGTCAGGAGAGGTGACAGATTCACTATAAATCCAGTAACTCACAGGTGACATCTCAGATACTATTCGTTCTTTTTCTCTTTTCTTCTCCATACGGTCCAGACCTTATGACCACTTCTCCTGGCCATGCCGTATTACTGCAGAATTTGACCCTTAGATGTCTTCGGCTCTTCACTTTTCCAACATTTCACACCTATAAACGAAGACAATATTCTCATGGTGCCACACTCCATGCTTCTAAATATAATAGTATCATACACTGCTCCCCTGAATATAATAGTACCATAAACTGTACTTTTGAATATAATAGTACCATACACTGTGCCCCTGAATATAATTGTGTTAAACACTGTAAAGTGCCACACACACAGTGCCCCCTGTAGATAGTGGCATTCACAATGTCCTCTGTAGATAGTGCCCCTCATAGAGCCCCCTGTAAACAGTGCCCCTCATAGAGCCCCCTGTAAACAGTGCCCCTCATAGAGCCCCCTGTAAACAGTGCCCCTCATAGAGCCCCCTGTAAACAGTGCCCCTCATAGAGCCCCCTGTAAACAGTGCCCCTCATAGAGCCCCCTGTAGATAGTGCCCCTCATAGAGCCCCCTGTAGATAGTGCCCCTCATAGAGGCTCCTGTAGATAATACCCATAAGGGCCCCCTGTAGATAGTGCCATCATAGAGCCCACTGTAGAAATCGCCCTATAGTGTCCCATAGAGTCCCCTCTAGAATGTGTGTGTCCTGTAGATAGTGACCCCTTTAGATATTGTTACCCATAGAGTACCCTTTGGGTAGTGCCCCCATCGAACCCCATTCAGATAGTGTCCACTGTAGATAGTGCCCCCAACACTGCTCACTGAAAACAAACAACATGACATGATGATCTGTCCCCGTTCTGGTATCAGAGACCAGGCCTCATCCAGCAGAATGACGTCATCGCGCCACCTGCATCATTGCTAAAGCGCCGAATGGCAAGGCAATAAACTGATAGTTGAGTTTAGGGGGTACCTGAGCCCTGCATTGTTCTCCTTTTACACCTCAGGTTGCGGTACATCTATTCTGCTGAGGACGCGGAGTGCTTGATTACAGATGGGACGAGACGTGTGACTCGAGCACAGATCCCGCTATAATTGTTGCCATCGGTATTGTGTGATGAGGACGTGGCCTGACAGCTTGATGGACGGTGTATGCGTCTGCAGCGTGTCATTGTCTGATGTCGGCTCCGTGTCATTGTCTGATGTCGGCTCTGTGTCATTGTCTGATGTCGGTGCCTGCTCCGTGTCATTGTCTGATGTCGGTGCCGGCTCCGTGTCATTGTCTGATGTCGGTGCCTGCTCCGTGTCATTGTCTGATGTCGGTGCCTGCTCCGTGTCATTGTCTGATGTCGGTGCCTGCTCCGTGTCATTGTCTGATGTCGGTGCCTGCTCCGTGTCATTGTCTGATGTCGGTGCCTGCTCCGTGTCATTGTCTGATGTCGGTGCCTGCTCCGTGCCATTGTCTGATGTCGGTGCCTGCTCCGTGTCATTGTCTGGTGTCGGTGCCTGCTCCGTGTCATTGTCTGGTGTCGGTGCCTGCTCCGTGTCATTGTCTGATGTCGGCTCCGTGTCATTGTCTGATGTTGGTGCCTGCAGCGTGTCATTGTCTGATGTCGGCTCCGTGTCATTGTCTGGTGTCGGTGCCTGCAGCGTGTCATTGTCTGGTGTCGGTGCCTGCAGCGTGTCATTGTCTGGTGTCGGTGCCTGCAGCGTGTCATTGTCTGATGTCGGTGCCTGCTCCGTGTCATTGTCTGATGACGGTGCCGGCTCCGTGTCATTGTCTGAGGTCGGTGCCGGCTCCGTGTCATTGTCTGAGGTCGGTGCCTGCTCCGTGTCATTGTCTGATGTCAGTGCCTGCTCCGTGTCATTGTCTGAGGTCGGTGCCTGCTCCGTGTCATTGTCTGATGTCGGTGCCTGCTCCGTGTCATTGTCTGATGTAGGTGCCTGCTCCGTGTCATTGTCTGATGTCCGTGCCTGCTCCGTGTCCTTGTCTGATGTCGGTGCCGGCTCCGTGTCATTGTCTGATGTCGGTGCCGGCTCCGTGTCATTGTCTGATGTCGGTGCCTGCTCCGTGTCATTGTCTGATGTAGGTGCCTGCTCCGTGTCATTGTCTGATGTCGGTGCCTGCTCCGTGTCATTGTCTGATGTCCGTGCCTGCTCCGTGTCATTGTCTGATGTAGGTGCCTGCTCCGTGTCATTGTATGATGTCGGTGCCGGCTCCGTGTCATTGTCTGAGGTCGGTGACTGCTCCGTGTCATTGTCTGATGTCGGTGCCTGCTCCGTGTCATTGTCTGATGTAGGTGCCTGCTCCGTGTCATTGTCTGATGTCGGTGCCTGCTCCGTGTCATTGTCTGATGTCGGTGCCTGCTCCGTGTCATTGTCTGATGTCGGTGCCTGCTCCGTGTCATTGTCTGTCGGTGCCTGCTCCGTGTCATTGTCTGATGTCGGTGCCGGCTCCGTGTCATTGGCTGAGGTCAGTGCCTGCTACGTGTCATTGTCTGATGTCGGTGCCGTGTCCTTGTCTGATGTCGGTGCCGGCTCCGTGTCATTGTCTGATGTCGGTGCCGGCTCCGTGTCATTGTCTGAGGTCGGTGTCGGCTCCGTACCATTGACTGAGTCGGTGCCTGCTCCGTGTCATTGTCTGATGTCGGTGCCGCCTCCGTGTCATTGTCTGAGGTCGGTGCCTGCTGTGTCATTGTCTGATGTCGGTGCCTGCTCCGTGTCATTGTCTGAGGTCGGTGCCTGCTCCGTGCCATTGTCTGAGGTTGGTGCCTGCTCCGTGTCATTGTCTGATGTCGGTGCCTGCTCCGTGTCCTTGTATGATGTCGGCTCTGTGTCATTGTCTGTCGGTGCCTGCTCCGTGTCATTGTCTGAGGTAGGTGCCTGCTCCGTGTCATTGTTTGATGTCGGTGCCGGCTCCGTGTCATTGGCTGAGGTTGGTGCCTGCTCTGTGTCATTGTCTGATGTCGGCTCCGTGTCATTGGCTGAGGTCGGTGCCTGCTCCGTGTCATTGTCTGATGTCGGTGCCGTGTCCTTGTCTGATGTCGGTGCCGGCTCCGTGTCATTGTCTGATGTCGGTGCCTGCTCCGTGTCATTGTCTGATGTCGGTGCCTGCTCCGTGTCATTGTCTGATGTAGGTGCCTGCTCCGTGTCATTGTCTGATGTCGGCTCCGTGTCATTGTCTGAGGTCGGTGCCTGCTCCGTGCCATTGCCTGAGGTCGGTGCCTGCTCTGTGTCATTGTCTGATGTCGGTGCCGGCTCCGTGTCATTGTCTGATGTCGGTGCCGGCTCCGTGTCATTGTCTGAGGTCGGTGCCAGCTCCGTGTCATTGTCTGATGTCGATGCCTGCTCCGTGTCATTGTCTGAGGTCGGTGCCGGCTCCGTGTCATTGTCTGATGTCGGTGCCTGCTCCGTGTCATTGTCTGATGTCGGTGCCTGCTCCGTGTCATTGTCTGATGTCGGTGCCGGCTCCGTGTCCTTGTATGATGTCGGCTCTGTGTCATTGTCTGTCGGTGCCTGCTCCGTGTCATTGTCTGATGTCGGTGCCTGCTCCGTGTCATTGTCTGATGTAGGTGCCTGCTCCGTGTCATTGTCTGATGTCGGCTCCGTGTCATTGTCTGAGGTCGGTGCCTGCTCCGTGTCATTGTCTGATGTCGGTGCCTGCTCCGTGTCATTGTCTGATGTCAGTGCCGGCTCCGTGTCCTTGTATGATGTCGGCTCTGTGTCATTGTCTGTCGGTGCCTGCTCCGTGTCATTGTCTGAGGTTGGTGCCTGCTCCGTGTCATTGTCTGATGTCGGCTCCGTGTCCTTGTCTGATATCTGTGCCGGCTCCGTGTCATTGTCTGATGTCGGTGCCGGCTCCGTGTCATTGTCTGATGTCGGTGCCTGCTCCGTGTCCTTGTCTGATGTCGGTGCCTGCTCCGTGTCATTGTCTAATGTCGGTGACGGCTCCGTGTCATTGTCTGATGTCGGTGCCTGCTCCGTGTCATTGTCTGGTGTCGGTGCCTGCAGCGTGTCATTGTCTGGTGTCGGTGCCTGCAGCGTGTCATTGTCTGATGTCGGTGCCTGCTCCGTGTCATTGTCTGAGGTCGGTGCCTGCTCCGTGTCATCGTCTGATGTCGGTGCCTGCTCCGTGTCATTGTCTGATGTCGGTGCCTGCTCCGTGTCATTGTCTGATGTCGGTGCCTGCTCCGTGTCATTGTCTGATGTCGGTGCCTGCTCCGTGTCATTGTCTGATGTTGGTGCCTGCTCCGTGTCATTGTCTGATGTCGGTGCCTGCTCCGTGTCATTGTCTGATGTCGGTGCCTGCTCCGTGTCATTGTCTGATGTCGGTGCCGACTCCGTGTCCTTGTCTGATGTCGGTGCCGACTCCGTGTCCTTGTCTGATGTCGGTGCCGACTCCGTGTCCTTGTCTGATGTCGGTGCCGGCTCCGTGTCATTGTCTGATGTCGGTGCCGACTCCGTGTCATTGTCTGATGTCGGTGCTGGCTCCGTGTCATTGTCTGATGTCGGTGCCGGCTCCGTGTCATTGTCTGATGTCGGCTCCGTGTCATTGTCTGATGTCGGCTCCGTGTCCTTGTCTGATGTCGGTGCCGGCTCTGTGTCATTGCCTGATGTCGGCTCCGTGTCCTTGTCTGATGCCGGCTCCGTGTCATTGTCTGATGTCGGCTCCGTGTCCTTGTCTGATGCCGGCTCCGTGTCATTGTCTGATGTCGGCTCCGTGTCCTTGTCTGATGCCGGCTCCGTGTCATTGTCTGATGTCGGCTCCGTGTCATTGTCTGATGTCGGTGCCGGCTCCGTGTCATTGTCTGATGTCGGCTCCGTGTCATTGTCTGATGTCGGTGCCGGCTCCGTGTCATTGTCTGATGTCGGCTCCGTGTCATTGTCTGATGTCGGTGCCGGCTCCGTGTCATTCTCCTGCAGGCGTTAATGATTTCTTTACAATCTCCTGCATGTGAATTGCGGTTTCTTATCTGTTGTCATATTTGTAATAAAGTTTTCTGTTCGGTTGTTTTCATCTTGCACGGTACATCAGAAAGTGGCGCAGCTGGAAGTGTGGGAGCCGGAGACGTTTAACCTGCGGCGTCACACATAGCCGATGTCTGGTAATATTGCCTCCGCTTAGCCCACCGCTCTGATAATAATAATGTGTGTTCGATGCGTCGTGTCCCGAGCTCGCGGTCTCCATGTTACATTGTTCTCGGTCTCTTATCGATCTCGCCGCCATCTGTAATGTTCTGATCCATCCAAGCGTGAGCTGAGCAAAACAAACAAACAGCAGATGAGCGGTGGCATGATCCAGTGGCAACAAAGGCTGCTTACCTGCGCTGCTGACGATGTAACGAGGTAAAACCGTCCTGGTGCCCGCGGACGGTGACTGGACATTCCCACAACGGCCTCTGATGGGGAGATAATCTGGAGTCCGGGCCACCACACACGGGTGCGAGATCTGTGCACAGAATTACAGGACACGACGCGGGTGCTGCAAAATCTCCTGCAACAAAGACCTTTCATAGATCTGTTCACGGAAAAGCTGTGCACATGGCTGCCTACACCGCTCCTACAGGCCGTGTCACCCAGCTTTCTTAGAGTCCGGAATGGCATATGTTTAGTTATGCAGCTTTAACCCCTTCCCATTTACATCATAGCCTCCATACTCACGGCCATTTAACCACTTAAATGCCATGCTCCAATCCTTTAGAAAGGGGGCGACCCCCTCCAGCAGCCCATCCCCCTGCCTGTGACGCGATCGTGTGGTGCCGAAGGTTGTCTGCCATCTTTGTGCTCCTATTAAGACCTGGAGGCAAGGCTTAGGCCCAATTCACACGGCATGTAACCCTTCCGTTGGAGGTAAATATTGGGAGTAGTCCTGACGTATCTCGCTGTATAAGCATACTGTGGGATACGTCGCCGGAGCTCCCCGGGCGCAGTGCTACATATATGGACAGTGATGTCAGGGGCTTTTAACTACGGAGTCGCTGGCCACAGCATTGCAAGCACTCTGGCTCGGGGCTCCTGTCTTCGGAAAGTCCTTGACGTGACTGTCCATACATAGACAGTGACGTAATGAGGCTTGATATGTCAAAGTCCCGGGTCAGAGCACCGGCAACGCTCTGGCTGGGGGTCCCACTCCTGGAGGAGCCCCTGACGTCACCTTATATGGACAGTAATGTCAGGGGCTTAATGCTCTTCCCGGGGACTCCGGCCCTGGGGAAGCTCCCTGAGATATATGTTTTACGTATACCTCTGACAAATGCATTACAGTGGCATCCGTCACACAAAGGTTCCCATGTTAAAAAAATGAATATCGTACAGTATAAGATTTTTTTGCGAGCTTTCCCGATGTACACGATAAAGGTAGGGCACAAACGTGATGAATCGGCCGTCAACAATCGCTGCTTGTTCAAGTCCTCTAGGGGGATTAATAAAAAAAGTAAAAAAACAGTTCAATAAAGCTTATATATATACACTACCGTTCAAAAGTTTGGGGTCACCCAGACAATTTTGTGTTTTCCATGAAAACTCACACTTATATTTATTAAATGAGTTGCAAAATGACTAGAAAATCCAGTCCAGACATTGACAAGGTTAGAAATAATGATTTTCTCCTTCAGACTTTGCTTTGGTCGCTCCATTTGCAGCAATTCCAGCATTGCAGACCTTTGGCATTCGAGCTGTTAATTTGCTGAGGTCATCGGGAGACATTTCCCCCCCCCCCCATGCTTCCAGAAGCCCCTCCCACAAGTTGGATTGGCTTGATGGGCTCTTCTTGAGTACCGTACGGTCAAGCTCCTCCCACAACAGCTCTATGGGGGTGAGATGTGGTGACTGCGCTGGCCACTCCATTACAGATAGAATACCGGCTGCCGGCTTCTTCCCTAAATAGTTCTTGCATCATTTGGAGGTGCTTTGGGTCATTGTCCTGTTGTAGGATGAAATTGGCTCCAATCAAGCGCTGTCCACAGGGTATGGCATGGCGTTGCGGAGTGATCGCCTTCCTTATTCACAATCCCTTTTACCTTGTACAAATCTCCCACTTTACCCCAGACCATCACATGACCTCCACCATGCTTGACAGATGGCGTCCGGCGCTCTTCCAGCATCTTTTCAGTTGTTCTGCGTCTCACAAATGTTCTTCTGTGTGATCCAAACACCTCAAACTTCCATTCGTCCGTCCATAACACTTTTTTCCAATCTTCCTCTGTCCAATGTCTGTGCTTTTGCCCATATTAATCTTTCCCTTTTATTAGCCAGTCTCAGATAAGGCTTTTTCTTTGCCACTCTGCCCTGAAGGCCAGCATCCCGGAGTCGCCTCTTCACTGTTGACACTGGCGTTTTGCGGGTACTATTTAATGAAGCTGCCAGTTGAGGACCTGTGAGGCGTCTATTTCTCACACTAGAGACTCTAATGTACTTGTCTTGTTGCTCAGTTGTGCCGCGGGGTCTCCCACTTCTCTTTCTACTCTGGTTAGAGCCTGTTTGTGCTGTCCTCTGAAGGGAGTAGTACACACCGTTGTAGGAAATCTTCCGTTTCTTGGCAATTTCTCGCATGGAATAGCCTTCATTTCTAAGAACAAGAATAGACTGTCGAGTTTCACATGAAAGCTCTCTTTTTCTAGCCATTTTGAGAGTTTAATCGAACCCACAAATGTAATGCTCCAGATTCTCAACTAGCTCAAAGGAAGGTCAGTTTTATAGCTCCTCTAAACAGCAAAACTGTTTACAGCGGTGCTAACATAATTGCACAAGGGTTTCCAGTGTTTTCTAATCATCCATTAGCCTTCTAACACAGTCAGCAAACACAATGTACCATTAGAACACTGGAGTGATGGTTGCTGGAAATGGGCCTCTATACACCTATGTAGATATTGCATTAAACACCAGACGTTTGCAGCTAGAATAGTCATTTACCACATTAACAATGTATAGAGTGGATTTCTGATTCATTTCATGTTATCTTCATTGACAAAAACTGGACTTTTCTTGCAAAAATAAGGAAATTTCTAAGTGACCCTAAACTTTTGAACGGTAGTGTATATATATATATATATATAACACAGATATGTACACACACACACACATATATATATACCAAAAAATATTAAAAGTTAAAAAAAATATATTTTCTCCTGTAATGTAAAGAAAATAAACATTTGGTTTCACCGCGTCCGTAATGGTTCAAACTCTTAGAATATCACAGTTTTTTGGTCACCAATAAAAAGTGATCAAGAAGTTGCCTGTACCCCAAAATAGAACCAATAGAAATGACAACTCATCCTGCAAAAAACAAGCGCTCATACGGCAAAATGGACAAAAAAATTGAGAAACTTATGGCTTGTGGGAGGAAAAAACGAAAATGATGTCAGCGGCGGTTCCGGGTGCAGGAGCGCGGATGGCAGCCATGTTAGACGTCACCCAACTTCTCCAGAAATGGCTGAACTGACAGGACGAGATTTACTGGGGATAATATTTACATTGGGCGGCACGGACCTGGCGTGGGGCTGCTGATTAGCGTGTCAGAGCTCTGTGCAATACGAGCAGTCGGCGCTGGGTAAATAACACGCCGCTCCCGGTCCTCACGCAGATAAATATTTGTGTGGCGGCCGTTGTCGTCACTGTGCATTGTCATCAGCTTTTGCTGGTTTCCAGAGCGGCGCGTCCGGACCGCGGCAGCAGCTTTACTGCCCGCACACGTGCCCAGCTCTCCGCACAGACGGGGCACACGACAGATGGCGACGATGAAGGATTATTGATGAAATATGACAGATAATAAATGACGGCAAGTTCTAGTGTATAACACGGAGGCCGCCATCACTGATCGCCGGGGCTTTTTCTGCCTTAATTGATTTCAATCGGAGATCAGAGGCGGAAACTGCGCAAAGAAAGATCATGCCGCTATTTATACCAGAAAAACAATCGCCTCTGTCTCCAATTCAAATCAATGGGGGCGATTTAGTGCGTTTCTTCTTGTTGATTCCAATGCGATTTCCACGTCAAAATCAGCGTAAAAAAACGCTGCGTAAACTGCCCATTACACTGATGTATGATGTATGACCGGATGTACAGACATGGCGGCCGCGGTCATGTGATTATTACACTGATATATGACCGGATGTATAGACATGGCGGCCGCGGTCATGTGATGATTACACTGATGTATGATATATGACCGGATGTATAGACATGGCGGCCGCGGTCATGTGATGATTACACTGATGTATGATATATGACCGGATGTATAGACATGGCGGCCGCGGTCATGTGATTATTACACTGATGTATGATGTATGACCGGATGTATAGACATGGCGGCCGCGGTCATGTGATTATTACACTGATGTATGATGTATGACCGGATGTACAGACATGGCGGCCGCGGTCATGTGATTATTACACTGATGTATGATGTATGACCGGATGTATAGACATGGTGGCCGCGGTCATGTGATTATTACACTGATGTATGATATATGACTGGATGTATAGACATGGCGGCCGCGGTCATGTGATGATTACACTGATGTATGATGTATGACCGGATGTATAGACATGGCGGCCGCGGTCATGTGATTATTACACTGATGTATGATGTATGACCGGATGTATAGACATGGCGGCCGCGGTCATGTGATTATTACACTGATGTATGATATATGACCGGATGTATAGACATGGCGGCCGCGGTCATGTGATTATTACACTGATGTATGATGTATGACCGGATGTATAGACATGGTGGCCGCGGTCATGTGATTATTACACTGATGTATGATATATGACCGGATGTATAGACATGGCGGCCGCGGTCATGTGATGATTACACTGATGTATGATGTATGACCGGATGTATAGATATGGCGGCCGCGGTCATGTGATTATTACACTGATGTATGATGTATGACCGGATGTATAGACATGGCGGCCGCGGTCATGTGATTATTACACTGATGTATGATGTATGACCGGATGTACAGACATGGCGGCCGCGGTCATGTGATTATTACACTGATGTATGATATATGACCGGATGTATAGACATGGCGGCCGCGGTCATGTGATTATTACACTGATGTATGATATATGACCGGATGTACAGACATGGCGGCCGCGGTCATGTGATTATTACACTGATGTATGATGTATGACCGGATGTATAGACATGGCGGCCGCGGTCATGTGACTATTACACTGATGTATGATATATGACCGGATGTATAGACATGGTGGCCGCGGTCATGTGATTATTACACTGATGTATGATATATGACCGGATGTACAGACATGGCGGCCGCGGTCATGTGATTATTACACTGATGTATGATGTATGACCGGATGTACAGACATGGCGGCCGCGGTCATGTGATTATTACACTGATGTATGATATATGACCGGATGTATAGACATGGCGGCCGCGGTCATGTGATTATTACACTGATGTATGATGTATGACCGGATGTACAGACATGGCGGCCGCGGTCATGTGATTATTACACTGATGTATGATGTATGACCGGATGTATAGACATGGCGGCCGCGGTCATGTGATGATTACACTGATGTATGATGTATGACCGGATGTACAGACATGGCGGCCGCGGTCATGTGATTATTACACTGATGTATGATGTATGACCGGATGTATAGACATGGCGGCCGCGGTCATGTGATTATTACACTGATGTATGATATATGACCGGATGTACAGACATGGCGGCCGCGGTCATGTGATTATTACACTGATGTATGATGTATGACCGGATGTACAGACATGGCGGCCGCGGTCATGTGATTATTACACTGATGTATGATATATGACCGGATGTATAGACATGGCGGCCGCGGTCATGTGATTATTACACTGATGTATGATGTATGACAGGATGTATAGACATGGCGGCCGCGGTCATGTGATTATTACACTGATGTATGATATATGACCGGATGTATAGACATGGTGGCCGCGGTCATGTGATTATTACACTGATGTATGATATATGACCGGATGTATAGACATGGCGGCCGCGGTCATGTGATTATTACACTGATGTATGATGTATGACCGGATGTATAGACATGGCGGCCGCGGTCATGTGATTATTACACTGATGTATGATGTATGACCGGATGTATAGACATGGCGGCCGCGGTCGTGTGATTATTACACTGATGTATGATGTATGACTGGATGTATAGACATGGCGGCCGCGGTCATGTGATTATTACACTGATGTATGATATATGACCGGATGTATAGACATGGCGGCCGCGGTCGTGTGATTATTACACTGATGTATGATGTATGACCGGATGTATAGACATGGCGGCCGCGGTCATGTGATTATTACACTGATGTATGATGTATGACTGGATGTATAGACATGGCGGCCGCGGTCATGTGATTATTACACTGATGTATGATGTATGACCGGATGTATAGACATGGCGGCCGCGGTCGTGTGATTATTACACTGATGTATGATGTATGACCGGATGTATAGACATGGCGGCCGCGGTCATGTGATGATTACTATGATGTATGACTGGATGTATAGACATGGTGGCCGCGGTCATGTGATTATTACACTGATGTATGATGTATGACCGGATGTATAGACATGGCGGCCGCGGTCATGTGATTATTACACTGATGTATGATATATGACCGGATGTATAGACATGGCGGCCGCGGTCATGTGATTATTACACTGATGTATGATGTATGACAGGATGTATAGACATGGCGGCCGCGGTCATGTGATTATTACACTGATGTATGATATATGACCGGATGTATAGACATGGTGGCCGCGGTCATGTGATTATTACACTGATGTATGATGTATGACCGGATGTACAGACATGGCGGCCGCGGTCATGTGATTATTACACTGATGTATGATGTATGACCGGATGTATAGACATGGTGGCCGCGGTCATGTGATTATTACACTGATGTATGATATATGACCGGATGTATAGACATGGCGGCCGCGGTCATGTGATTATTACACTGATGTATGATGTATGACCGGATGTATAGACATGGCGGCCGCGGTCGTGTGATTATTACACTGATGTATGATGTATGACCGGATGTATAGACATGGTGGCCGCGGTCATGTGATGATTACACTGATGTATGATGTATGACCGGATGTACAGACATGGCGGCCGCGGTCATGTGATTATTACACTGATGTATGATGTATGACCGGATGTATAGACATGCCGGCCGCGGTCATGTGATTATTACACTGATGTATGATGTATGACCGGATGTATAGACATGGCGGCCGCGGTCATGTGATTATTACACTGATGTATGATGTATGACCGGATGTATAGACATGGCGGCCGCGGTCATGTGATTATTACACTGATGTATGATGTATGACCGGATGTATAGACATGGCGGCCGCGGTCATGTGACTATTACACTGATGTATGATATATGACCGGATGTATAGACATGGCGGCCGCGGTCATGTGATTATTACACTGATGTATGATATATGACCGGATGTATAGACATGGCGGCCGCGGTCATGTGATGATTACACTGATGTATGATGTATGACCGGATGTATAGACATGGCGGCCGCGGTCATGTGATTATTACACTGATGTATGATGTATGACCGGATGTACAGACATGGCGGCCGCGGTCATGTGATTATTACACTGATGTATGATATATGACCGGATGTATAGACATGGCGGCCGCGGTCATGTGATTATTACACTGATGTATGATATATGACCGGATGTACAGACATGGTGGCCGCGGTCATGTGATTATTACACTGATGTATGATATATGACCGGATGTATAGACATGGCGGCCGCGGTCATGTGATTATTACACTGATGTATGATATATGACCGGATGTATAGACATGGCGGCCGCGGTCATGTGATTATTACACTGATGTATGATGTATGACAGGATGTATAGACATGGCGGCCGCGGTCATGTGATTATTACACTGATGTATGATATATGACCGGATGTATAGACATGGTGGCCGCGGTCATGTGATTATTACACTGATGTATGATGTATGACCGGATGTACAGACATGGTGGCCGCGGTCATGTGATTATTACACTGATGTATGATATATGACCGGATGTATAGACATGGCGGCCGCGGTCATGTGATTATTACACTGATGTATGATGTATGACCGGATGTACAGACATGGCGGCCGCGGTCATGTGACGATTACACTGATGTATGATGTATGACTGGATGTATAGACATGGCGGCCGCGGTCATGTGACTATTACACTGATGTATGATGTATGACCGGATGTACAGACATGGCGGCCGCGGTCATGTGACGATTACACTGATGTATGATGTATGACCGGATGTACAGACATGGCGGCCGCGGTCATGTGACGATTACACTGATGTATGATGTATGACCGGATGTATAGACATGGCGGCCGCGGTCATGTGATGATTACACTGATGTATGATATATGACAGGATGTATAGACATGGCGGCCGCGGTCATGTGATTATTACACTGATGTATGATGTATGACCGGATGTATAGACATGGCGGCCGCGGTCATGTGACTATTACACTGATGTATGATATATGACCGGATGTATAGACATGGCGGCCGCGGTCATGTGATTATTACACTGATGTATGATGTATGACTGGATGTATAGACATGGCGGCCGCGGTCATGTGATTATTACACTGATGTATGATGTATGACTGGATGTATAGACATGGCGGCCGCGGTCATGTGATTATTACACTGAAGTATGATGTATGACCGGATGTATAGACATGGCGGCCGCGGTCATGTGATTATTACACTGATGTATGATGTATGACAGGATGTATAGACATGGTGGCCGCGGTCATGTGATTATTACACTGATGTATGATGTATGACCGGATGTATAGACATGGTGGCCGCGGTCATGTGATTATTACACTGATGTATGATATATGACCGGATGTATAGACATGGCGGCCGCGGTCATGTGATGATTACACTGATGTATGATGTATGACCGGATGTATAGACATGGCGGCCGCGGTCATGTGATTATTACACTGATGTATGATGTATGACCGGATGTATAGACATGGCGGCCGCGGTCATGTGATGATTACACTGATGTATGATGTATGACCGGATGTACAGACATGGCGGCCGCGGTCATGTGATTATTACACTGATGTATGATATATGACCGGATGTATAGACATGGCGGCCGCGGTCATGTGATTATTACACTGATGTATGATGTATGACCGGATGTATAGACATGGCGGCCGCGGTCATGTGATGATTACACTGATGTATGATATATGACCGGATGTACAGACATGGCGGCCGCGGTCATGTGATTATTACACTGATGTATGATGTATGACCGGATGTATAGACATGGCGGCCGCGGTCGTGTGATTATTACACTGATGTATGATGTATGACTGGATGTATAGACATGGCGGCCGCGGTCATGTGATTATTACACTGATGTATGATATATGACCGGATGTATAGACATGGCGGCCGCGGTCATGTGATTATTACACTGATGTATGATATATGACCGGATGTATAGACATGGCGGCCGCGGTCATGTGATTATTACACTGATGTATGATGTATGACCGGATGTACAGACATGGCGGCCGCGGTCATGTGATTATTACACTGATGTATGATGTATGACCGGATGTATAGACATGGCGGCCGCGGTCATGTGATTATTACACTGATGTATGATGTATGACCGGATGTATAGACATGGCGGCCGCGGTCATGTGATTATTACACTGATGTATGATGTATGACCGGATGTATAGACATGGTGGCCGCGGTCATGTGATTATTACACTGATGTATGATGTATGACCGGATGTATAGACATGGCGGCCGCGGTCATGTGATTATTACACTGATGATTGATGTATGACCGGATGTACAGACATGGCGGCCGCGGTCATGTGATTATTACACTGATGTATGATATATGACTGGATGTATAGACATGGCGGCCGCGGTCATGTGATTATTACACTGATGTATGATGTATGACCGGATGTATAGACATGGCGGCCGCGGTCATGTGATTATTACACTGATGTATGATGTATGACCGGATGTATAGACATGGCGGCCGCGGTTATGTGATTATTACACTGATGTATGATATATGACCGGATGTATAGACATGGCGGCCGCGGTCATGTGATTATTACACTGATGTATGATGTATGACCGGATGTATAGACATGGCGGCCGCGGTCATGTGATTATTACACTGATGTATGATGTATGACCGGATGTATAGACATGGCGGCCGCGGTCATGTGATTATTACACTGATGTATGATGTATGACCGGATGTATAGACATGGCGGCCGCGGTCATGTGATTATTACACTGATGTATGATATATGACCGGATGTATAGACATGGCGGCCGCGGTCATGTGATTATTACACTGATGTATGATATATGACCGGATGTATAGACATGGCGGCCGCGGTCATGTGATTATTACACTGATGTATGATGTATGACCGGATGTATAGACATGGCGGCCGCGGTCATGTGATTATTACACTGATGTATGATGTATGACCGGATGTATAGACATGGCGGCCGCGGTATTGTGATTATTACACTGATGTATGACCGGATGTATAGACATGGCGGCCGCGGTCATGTGATTATTACACTGATGTATGATATATGATCGGATGTACAGACATGGCGGCCGCGGTCATGTGATTATTACACTGATGTATGATGTATGACTGGATGTATAGACATGGCGGCCGCGGTCATGTGATTATTACACTGATGTATGATATATGATCGGATGTACAGACATGGCGGCCGCGGTCATGTGATTATTACACTGATGTATGATGTATGACCGGATGTATAGACATGGCGGCCGCGGTCATGTGATTATTACACTGATGTATGATGTATGACCGGATGTATAGACATGGCGGCCGCAGTCATGTGATTATTACACTGATGTATGATGTATGACCGGATGTATAGACATGGCGGCCGCGGTCATGTGATTATTACACTGATGTATGATGTATGACTGGATGTATAGACATGGCGGCCGCGGTATTGTGATTATTACACTGATGTATGACCGGATGTATAGACATGGCGGCCGCGGTCATGTGATTATTACACTGATGTATGATATATGATCGGATGTACAGACATGGCGGCCGCGGTCATGTGATTATTACACTGATGTATGATGTATGACTGGATGTATAGACATGGCGGCCGCGGTCATGTGATTATTACACTGATGTATGATATATGATCGGATGTACAGACATGGCGGCCGCGGTCATGTGATTATTACACTGATGTATGATATATGACCGGATGTATAGACATGGAGGCCGCGGTCATGTGATTATTACACTGATGTATGATGTATGACTGGATGTATAGACATGGCGGCCGCGGTCATGTGATTATTACACTGATGTATGATATATGACCGGATGTATAGACATGGCGGCCGCGGTCATGTGATTATTACACTGATGTATGATATATGACCGGATGTATAGACATGGCGGCCGCGGTCATGTGATTATTACACTGATGTATGATGTATGACTGGATGTATAGACATGGCGGCCGCGGTCATGTGATTATTACACTGATGTATGATATATGACCGGATGTATAGACATGGCGGCCGCGGTCATGTGATTATTACACATATGTATGATATATGACCGGATGTATAGACATGGCGGCCGCGGTCATGTGATTATTACACTGATGTATGATGTATGACCGGATGTATAGACATGGCGGCCGCGGTCATGTGATTATTACACTGATGTATGATATATGACCGGATGTATAGACATGGCGGCCGCGGTCATGTGATTATTACACTGATGTATGATGTATGACCGGATGTATAGACATGGCGGCCGCGGTCATGTGATTATTACACTGATGTATGATGTATGATTGGATGTATAGACATGGCGGCCGCGGTCATGTGATGATTACACTGATGTATGATGTATGACCGGATGTATAGACATGGCGGCCGCGGTCATGTGATTATTACACTGATGTATGATGTATGACCGGATGTATAGACATGGCGGCCGCGGTCATGTGATTATTACACTGATGTATGATGAATGATTGGATGTATAGACATGGCGGCCGCGGTCATGTGACTATTACACTGATGTATGATATATGACCGGATGTATAGACATGGCGGCCGCGGTCATGTGATTATTACACTGATGTATGATGTATGACCGGATGTATAGACATGGCGGCCGCGGTCATGTGATTATTACACTGATGTATGATGTATGACCGGATGTACAGACATGGCGGCCGCGGTCATGTGATTATTACACTGATGTATGATGTATGACCGGATGTATAGACATGGCGGCCGCGGTCATGTGATGATTACACTGATGTATGATATATGACCGGATGTATAGACATGGCGGCCGCGGTCATGTGATTATTACACTGATGTATGATGTATGACCGGATGTATAGACATGGCGGCCGCGGTCATGTGATTATTACACTGATGTATGATATATGACCGGATGTATAGACATGGCGGCCGCGGTCATGTGACTATTACACTGATGTATGATGTATGACCGGATGTATAGACATGGCGGCCGCGGTCATGTGATTATTACACTGATGTATGATGTATGACCGGATGTATAGACATGGCGGCCGCGGTCATGTGATTATTACACTGATGATTGATGTATGACCGGATGTACAGACATGGCGGCCGCGGTCGTGTGATTATTACACTGATGTATGATGTATGACCGGATGTACAGACATGGCGGCCGCGGTCATGTGATTATTACACTGATGTATGATGTATGACCGGATGTATAGACATGGCGGCCGCGGTCATGTGATGATTACACTGATGTATGATGTATGACCGGATGTACAGACATGGCGGCCGCGGTCATGTGATTATTACACTGATGTATGATATATGATCGGATGTATAGACATGGTGGCCGCGGTCATGTGATGATTACACTGATGTATGATATATGACCGGATGTATAGACATGGCGGCCGCGGTATTGTGATTATTACACTGATGTATGATGTATGACCGGATGTATAGACATGGCGGCCGCGGTCATGTGATTATTACACTGATGTATGATATATGATCGGATGTACAGACATGGCGGCCGCGGTCATGTGATTATTACACTGATGTATGATGTATGACCGGATGTATAGACATGGCGGCCGCGGTCATGTGACTATTACACTGATGTATGACCGGATGTACAGACATGGCGGCCGCAGTCATGTCATTATTACACTGATGTATGATATATGACCGGATGTATAGACATGGCGGCCGCGGTCATGTGATTATTACACTGATGTATGATGTATGACCGGATGTATAGACATGGCGGCCGCGGTCATGTGATGATTACACTGATGTATGATGTATGACCGGATGTATAGACATGGCGGCCGCGGTCATGTGATTATTACACTGATGTATGATATATGACCGGATGTACAGACATGGCGGCCGCGGTCATGTGATTATTACACTGATGTATGATATATGACCGGATGTATAGACATGGCGGCCGCGGTCATGTGATGATTACACTGATGTATGATGTATGACCGGATGTATAGACATGGCGGCCGCGGTCATGTGATGATTACACTGATGTATGATGTATGACTGGATGTATAGACATGGCGGCCGCGGTCATGTGATTATTACACTGATGTATGATATATGATCGGATGTACAGACATGGCGGCCGCGGTCATGTGATTATTACACTGATGTATGATATATGACCGGATGTATAGACATGGTGGCCGCGGTCATGTGATTATTACACTGTTGTATGATGTATGACCGGATGTATAGACATGGTGGCCGCGGTCATGTGATTATTACACTGATGTATGACCGGATGTATAGACATGGCGGCCGCGGTCATGTGATTATTACACTGATGTATGATATATGACCGGATGTATAGACATGGCGGCCGCGGTCATGTGATTATTACACTGATGTATGATGTATGACCGGATGTATAGACATGGCGGCCGCGGTCATGTGATTATTACACTGATGTATGATGTATGACCGGATGTACAGACATGGCGGCCGCGGTCATGTGATTATTAAACTGATGTATGATGTATGACCGGATGTATAGACATGGCGGCCGCGGTCATGTGATTATTACACTGATGTATGATGTATGACCGGATGTACAGACATGGCGGCCGCGGTCATGTGATTATTACACTGATGTATGATATATGACCGGATGTATAGACATGGCGGCCGCGGTCATGTGATGATTACACTGATGTATGATGTATGACCGGATGTATAGACATGGCGGCCGCGGTCATGTGATTATTACACTGATGTATGATATATGACCGGATGTATAGACATGGCGGCCGCGGTCATGTGATTATTACACTGATGTATGATGTATGACCGGATGTACAGACATGGCGGCCGCGGTCATGTGATTATTACACTGATGTATGATGTATGACCGGATGTATAGACATGGCGGCCGCGGTCATGTGATGATTACACTGATGTATGATATATGACCGGATGTATAGACATGGCGGCCGCGTTCATGTGATTATTACACTGATGTATGATGTATGACCGGATGTATAGACATGGCGGCCGCGGTCATGTGATTATTACACTGATGTATGATATATGACCGGATGTATAGACATGGCGGCCGCAGTCATGTGATTATTACACTGATGTATGATGTATGACCGGATGTATAGACATGGCGGCCGCGGTCATGTGATGATTACACTGATGTATGATGTATGACAGGATGTATAGACATGGCGGCCGCGGTCATGTGATTATTACACTGATGTATGATATATGACCGGATGTATAGACATGGCGGCCGCGGTCATGTGATTATTACACTGATGTATGATGTATGACCAGATGTATAGACATGGTGGCCGCGGTCATGTGATTATTACACTGATGTATGATGTATGACTGGATGTATAGACATGGCGGCCGCGGTCATGTGATTATTACACTGATGTATGATATATGACCGGATGTACAGACATGGCGGCCGCGGTCATGTGATTATTACACTGATGTATGATATATGACCGGATGTATAGACATGGCGGCCGCGGTCATGTGACTATTACACTGATGTATGATATATGACCGGATGTATAGACATGGCAGCCGCGGTCATGTGATTATTACACTGATGTATGATTTATGACCGGATGTATAGACATGGCGGCCGCGGTCATGTGATTATTACACTGATGTATGATGTATGACCGGATGTATAGACATGGCGGCCGCGGTCATGTGATGATTACACTGATGTATGATGTATGACCGGATGTATAGACATGGCGGCCGCGGTCATGTGATTATTACACTGATGTATGATGTATGACCGGATGTATAGACATGGCGGCCGCGGTCATGTGATTATTACACTGATGTATGATATATGACCGGATGTATAGACATGGTGGCCGCGGTCATGTGATGATTACACTGATGTATGATATATGACCGGATGTATAGACATGGTGGCCGCGGTCATGTGATGATTACACTGATGTATGATATATGACCGGATGTATAGACATGGTGGCCGCGGTCATGTGATGATTACACTGATGTATGATATATGATCGGATGTATAGACATGGTGGCCGCGGTCATGTGATGATTACACTGATGTATGATATATGACCGGATGTATAGACATGGCGGCCGCGGTCATGTGATTATTACACTGATGTATGATATATGACCGGATGTATAGACATGGCGGCCGCGGTCATGTGATTATTACACTGATGTATGATGTATGACCGGATGTATAGACATGGCGGCCGCGGTCATGTGATTATTACACTGATGTATGATATATGATCGGATGTACAGACATGGCGGCCGCGGTCATGTGATTATTACACTGATGTATGATGTATGACCGGATGTATAGACATGGCGGCCGCGGTCATGTGATTATTACACTGATGTATGATGTATGACCGGATGTATAGACATGGCGGCCGCGGTCATGTGATTATTACACTGATGTATGATATATGACCGGATGTATAGACATGGTGGCCGCGGTCATGTGATGATTACACTGATGTATGATATATGACCGGATGTATAGACATGGTGGCCGCGGTCATGTGATGATTACACTGATGTATGATATATGACCGGATGTATAGACATGGTGGCCGCGGTCATGTGATGATTACACTGATGTATGATATATGATCGGATGTATAGACATGGTGGCCGCGGTCATGTGATGATTACACTGATGTATGATATATGACCGGATGTATAGACATGGCGGCCGCGGTCATGTGATTATTACACTGATGTATGATATATGACCGGATGTATAGACATGGCGGCCGCGGTCATGTGATTATTACACTGATGTATGATGTATGACCGGATGTATAGACATGGCGGCCGCGGTCATGTGATTATTACACTGATGTATGATATATGATCGGATGTACAGACATGGCGGCCGCGGTCATGTGATTATTACACTGATGTATGATGTATGACCGGATGTATAGACATGGCGGCCGCGGTCATGTGACTATTACACTGATGTATGACCGGATGTACAGACATGGCGGCCGCGGTCATGTGATTATTACACTGATGTATGATATATGACCGGATGTATAGACATGGCGGCCGCGGTCATGTGATTATTACACTGATGTATGATATATGACCGGATGTATAGACATGGCGGCCGCGGTCATGTGATGATTACACTGATGTATGATGTATGACCGGATGTATAGACATGGCGGCCGCGGTCATGTGATTATTACACTGATGTATGATATATGACCGGATGTACAGACATGGCGGCCGCGGTCATGTGATTATTACACTGATGTATGATGTATGACCGGATGTATAGACATGGCGGCCGCGGTCATGTGATTATTACACTGATGTATGATGTATGACCGGATGTACAGACATGGCGGCCGCGGTCATGTGATTATTACACTGATGTATGATATATGACCGGATGTATAGACATGGCGGCCGCGGTCATGTGATTATTACACTGATGTATGATGTATGACCGGATGTATAGACATGGCGGCCGCGGTCATGTGATTATTACACTGATGTATGATATATGACCGGATGTATAGACATGGCGGCCGCGGTCATGTGATTATTACACTGATGTATGATATATGACTGGATGTACAGACATGGCGGCCGCGGTCGTGTGATGATTACACTGATGTATAATATATGACCGGATGTATAGACATGGCGGCCGCGGTCATGTGATTATTACACTGATGTATGATGTATGACTGGATGTACAGACATGGCGGCCGCGGTCGTGTGATGATTACACTGATGTATAATATATGACCGGATGTACAGACATGGCGGCCGCGGTCATGTGATTATTACACTGATGTATGATATATGACTGGATGTACAGACATGGCGGCCGCGGTCGTGTGATGATTACACTGATGTATAATATATGACCGGATGTATAGACATGGCGGCCGCGGTCATGTGATTATTACACTGATGTATGATGTATGACTGGATGTATAGACATGGCGGCCGCGGTCGTGTGATGATTACACTGATGTATGATATATGACCGGATGTATAGACATGGCGGCCGCGGTCGTGTGATTATTACACTGATGTATGATATATGACCGGATGTATAGACATGGCGGCCGCGGTCATGTGACTATTACACTGATGTATGATATATGACCGGATGTATAGACATGGCGGCCGCGGTCATGTGATTATTACACTGATGTATAGACATGGCGGCCGCGGTCGTGTGATTATTACACTGATGTATGATATATGACCGGATGTATAGACATGGCGGCCGCGGTCATGTGATTATTACACTGATGTATGATATATGACAGGATGTATAGACATGGCGGCCGCGGTCCTGTGATGATTACACTGATGTATGATGTATGACCGGATGTATAGACATGGCGGCCGCGGTCATGTGACGATTACACTGATGTATGATGTATGACTGGATGTATAGACATGGCGGCCGCGGTCGTGTGACTATTACACTGATGTATGATATATGACAGGATGTATAGACATGGCGGCCGCGGTCATGTGATGATTACACTGATGTATAATGTATGACCGGATGTATAGACATGGCGGCCGCGGTCATGTGATTATTACACTGATGTATGATGTATGACAGGATGTATAGACATGGCGGCCGCGGTCATGTGATTATTACACTGATGTATGATATATGACCGGATGTATAGACATGGTGGCCGCGGTCATGTGATTATTACACTGATGTATGATATATGACCGGATGTATAGACATGGCGGCCGCGGTCGTGTGATTATTACACTGATGTATGATATATGACAGGATGTATAGACATGGCGGCCGCGGTCATGTGATGATTACACTGATGTATGATGTATGACCGGATGTATAGACATGGCGGCCGCGGTCATGTGATGATTACACTGATGTATGATGTATGACCGGATGTATAGACATGGCGGCCGCGGTCATGTGACGATTACACTGATGTATGATGTATGACCGGATGTATAGACATGGCGACCGCGGTCATGTGATTATTACACTGATGTATGATGTATTACCGGATGTATAGACATGGCGGCCGCGGTCATGTGATGATTACTCTGATGTATGATATATGACTGGATGTATAGACATGGCGGCCGCGGTCATGTGATTATTACACTGATGTATGATGTATGACTGGATGTATAGACATGGCGGCCGCGGTCATGTGATTATTACACTGATGTATGATGTATGACCGGATGTATAGACATGGCGGCCGCGGTCATGTGATGATTACACTGATGTATGATGTATGACCGGATGTATAGACATGGCGGCCGCGGTCATGTGATTATTACACTGATGTATGATGTATGACCGGATGTATAGACATGGCGGCCGCGGTCATGTGATGATTACACTGATGTATGATATATGACAGGATGTATAGACATGGCGGCCGCGGTCATGTGATTATTACACTGATGTATGATGTATGACCGGATGTATAGACATGGCGGCCGCGGTCATGTGATTATTACACTGATGTATGATATATGACCGGATGTATAGACATGGCGGCCGCGGTCATGTGATGATTACACTGATGTATGATGTATGACCGGATGTATAGACATGGTGGCCGCGGTCATGTGATTATTACACTGATGTATGATATATGACTGGATGTATAGACATGGCGGCCGCGGTCATGTGATTATTACACTGATGTATGATATATGACCGGATGTATAGACATGGCGGCCGCGGTCATGTGATGATTACACTGATGTATGATGTATGACCGGATGTATAGACATGGCGGCCGCGGTCATGTGATGATTACACTGATGTATGATGTATGACCGGATGTATAGACATGGCGGCCGCGGTCATGTGATTATTACACTGATGTATGATATATGACCGGATGTATAGACATGGCGGCCGCGGTCATGTGATTATTACACTGATGTATGATGTATGACAGGATGTATAGACATGGTGGCCGCGGTCATGTGATGATTACACTGATGTATGATGTATGACCGGATGTATAGACATGGCGGCCGCGGTCATGTGATTATTACACTGATGTATGATATATGACCGGATGTATAGACATGGCGGCCGCGGTC
Organism: Rhinoderma darwinii; assembly: GCF_050947455.1. Taxonomy (NCBI): domain Eukaryota; kingdom Metazoa; phylum Chordata; class Amphibia; order Anura; family Rhinodermatidae; genus Rhinoderma; species Rhinoderma darwinii. The sequence continues at coordinate 47,212 of NW_027462108.1, forward strand.
ATGTGACTATTACACTGATGTATGATATATGACCGGATGTATAGACATGGTGGCCGCGGTCATGTGATTATTACACTGATGTATGATGTATGACCGGATGTATAGACATGGCGGCCGCGGTCATGTGATTATTACACTGATGTATGATATATGACCGGATGTATAGACATGGCGGCCGCAGTCATGTGATTATTACACTGATGTATGATGTATGACCGGATGTATAGACATGGTGGCCGCGGTCATGTGATTATTACACTGATGTATGATGTATGACAGGATGTATAGACATGGTGGCCGCGGTCATGTGATGATTACACTGATGTATGATATATGACTGGATGTATAGACATGGCGGCCGCGGTCATGTGATTATTACACTGATGTATGATGTATGACCGGATGTATAGACATGGTGGCCGCGGTCATGTGATTATTACACTGATGTATGATGTATGACAGGATGTATAGACATGGTGGCCGCGGTCATGTGATGATTACACTGATGTATGATATATGACTGGATGTATAGACATGGCGGCCGCGGTCATGTGATTATTACACTGATGTATGATGTATGACCGGATGTATAGACATGGCGGCCGCAGTCATGTGATTATTACACTGATGTATGATGTATGACAGGATGTATAGACATGGTGGCCGCGGTCATGTGATGATTACACTGATGTATGATATATGACTGGATGTATAGACATGGCGGCCGCGGTCATGTGACTATTACACTGATGTATGATATATGACCGGATGTACAGACATGGCGGCCGCGGTCATGTGATGATTACACTGATGTATGATGTATGACTGGATGTATAGACATGGCGGCCGCGGTCATGTGATTATTACCCTGATGTATGATATATGACTGGATGTACAGACATGGCGGCCGCGGTCATGTGATGATTACACTGATGTATGATATATGACCGGATGTATAGACATGGCGGCCGCGGTCATGTGATGATTACACTGATGTATGACCGGATGTATAGACATGGCGGCCGCGGTCATGTGATTATTACACTGATGTATGATGTATGACCGGATGTATAGACATGGCGGACGCGGTCATGTGATTATTACACTGATGTATGATGTATGACCGGATGTATAGACATGGCGGCCGCGGTCATGTGATTATTACACTGATGTATGATATATGACCGGATGTATAGACATGGCGGCCGCGGTCATGTGATTATTACACTGATGTATGATGTATGACCGGATGTATAGACATGGCGGCCGCGGTCATGTGATTATTACACTGATGTATGATGTATGACCGGATGTATAGACATGGCGGCCGCG
>NW_027462109.1:0-47098 GCF_050947455.1 Rhinoderma darwinii
AATCACATCACGTACAATATAGGGCACTTATAATGTGGTGACAGAGCCTCTTTATTACTAGGACCACTGTTATCTACATTACAGTGCCGATCACATCACGTACAATACAGGCCACTTATAATGTGGTGACAGAGCCTCTTTATTACTAGGACCACTGTTATCTACATTACAGCGCCGATCACATCATGTACAAGATAGGCCACTTATAATGTGGTGACAGAGCCTCTTTATTACTAGGACCACTGTTATCTACATTACAGCGCCGATCACATCATGTACAAGATAGGCCACTTATAATGTGGTGACAGAGCCTCTTTATTACTAGGTCCACTGTTATCTACATTACAGTGCCGATCACATCATGTACAATACAGGCCACTTATAATGTGGTGACAGAGCCTCTTTATTACTAGGACCACTGTTATCTACATTACAGCGCCGATCACATCATGTACAAGATAGGCCACTTATAATGTGGTGACAGAGCCTCTTTATTACTAGGACCACTGTTATCTACATTACAGCGCCGATCACATCATGTACAAGATAGGCCACTTATAATGTGGTGACAGAGCCTCTTTATTACTAGGACCACTGTTATCTACATTACAGCGCCGATCACATCATGTACAAGATAGGCCACTTATAATGTGGTGACAGAGCCTCTTTATTACTAGGACCACTGTTATCTACATTACAGTGCCGATCACATCACGTACAATACAGGCCACTTATAATGTGGTGACAGAGCCTCTTTATTACTAGGACCACTGTTATCCACATTACAGCGCCGATCACATCACGTACAATATAGGGCACTTATAATGTGGTGACTGAGCCTCTTTATTACTAGGACCACTGTTATCTACATTACAGCACCGATCACATCATGTACAATATAAGTCACTTATAATGTGGTGACAGAGCCTCTTTATTACTAGGACCACTGTTATCCACATTACAGCGCCGATCACATCACGTACAATATAGGGCACTTATAATGTGGTGACAGAGCCTCTTTATTACTAGGACCACTGTTATCTACATTACAGCACCGATCACATCACGTACAATATAGGGCACTTATAATGTGGTGACAGAGCCTCTTTATTACTAGGACCACTGTTATCTACATTACAGTGCCGATCACATCACGTACAATACAGGCCACTTATAATGTGGTGACAGAGCCTCTTTATTACTAGGACCACTGTTATCTACATTACAGCGCCGATCACATCATGTACAAGATAGGCCACTTATAATGTGGTGACAGAGCCTCTTTATTACTAGGACCACTGTTATCTACATTACAGCGCCGATCACATCATGTACAAGATAGGCCACTTATAATGTGGTGACAGAGCCTCTTTATTACTAGGACCACTGTTATCTACATTACAGTGCCGATCACATCATGTACAATACAGGCCACTTATAATGTGGTGACAGAGCCTCTTTATTACTAGGACCACTGTTATCTACATTACAGCGCCGATCACATCATGTATAAGATAGGCCACTTATAATGTGGTGACAGAGCCTCTTTATTACTAGGACCACTGTTATCTACATTACAGCGCCGATCACATCATGTACAAGATAGGCCACTTATAATGTGGTGACAGAGCCTCTTTATTGCTAGGACCACTGTTATCTACATTACAGCGCCGATCACATCATGTACAAGATAGGCCACTTATAATGTGGTGACAGAGCCTCTTTATTACTAGGACCACTGTTATCTACATTACAGTGCCGATCACATCACGTACAATATAGGCCACTTATAATGTGGTGACAGAGCCTCTTTATTACTAGGACCACTGTTATCTACATTACAGCGCCGATCACATCATGTACAAGATAGGCCACTTATAATGTGGTGACAGAGCCTCTTTATTACTAGGACCACTGTTATCTACATTACAGCGCCGATCACATCATGTACAAGATAGGCCACTTATAATGTGGTGACAGAGCCTCTTTATTACTAGGACCACTGTTATCTACATTACAGCGCCGATCACATCATGTACAAGATAGGCCACTTATAATGTGGTGACAGAGCCTCTTTATTACTAGGACCACTGTTATCTACATTACAGTGCCGATCACATCACGTACAATATAGGCCACTTATAATGTGGTGACAGAGCCTCTTTATTACTAGGACCACTGTTATCTACATTACAGCGCCGATCACATCACGTACAATATAGGGCACTTATAATGTGGTGACAGAGCCTCTTTATTACTAGGACCACTGTTATCCACATTACAGCGCCGATCACATCACGTACAATATAGGGCACTTATAATGTGGTGACAGAGCCTCTTTATTACTAGGACCACTTTTATCTACATTACAGTGCCGATCACATCATGTACAATACAGGCCACTTATAATGTGGTGACAGAGCCTCTTTATTACTAGGACCACTGTTATCTACATTACAGCGCCGATCACATCATGTACAAGATAGGCCACTTATAATGTGGTGACAGAGCCTCTTTATTACTAGGACCACTTTTATCTACATTACAGTGCCGATCACATCATGTACAATACAGGCCACTTATAATGTGGTGACAGAGCCTCTTTATTACTAGGACCACTGTTATCTACATTACAGCGCCGATCACATCATGTACAAGATAGGCCACTTATAATGTGGTGACAGAGCCTCTTTATTACTAGGACCACTGTTATCTACATTACAGTGCCGATCACATCATGCACAATACAGGCCACTTATAATGTGGTGACAGAGCCTCTTTATTACTAGGACCACTGTTATCTACATTACAGCGCCGATCACATCATGTACAAGATAGGCCACTTATAATGTGGTGACAGAGCCTCTTTATTACTAGGACCACTGTTATCTACATTACAGTGCCGATCACATCATGCACAATACAGGCCACTTATAATGTGGTGACAGAGCCTCTTTATTACTAGGACCACTGTTATCTACATTACAGCGCCGATCACATCATGTACAAGATAGGCCACTTATAATGTGGTGACATAGCCTCTTTATTACTAGGACCACTGTTATCTACATTACAGTGTCGATCACATCATGTACAATACAGGCCACTTATAATGTGGTTACAGAGCCTCTTTATTACTAGGACCACTGTTATCTACATTACAGCGCCGATCACATCATGTACAAGATAGGCCACTTATAATGTGGTGACAGAGCCTCTTTATTACTAGGACCACTGTTATCTACATTACAGCGCCGATCACATCATGTACAAGATAGGCCACTTATAATGTGGTGACAGAGCCTCTTTATTACTAGGACCACTGTTATCTACATTACAGCGCCGATCACATCATGTACAAGATAGGCCACTTATAATGTGGTGACAGAGCCTCTTTATTACTAGGACCACTGTTATCTACATTACAGTGCCGATCACATCACGTACAATATAGGCCACTTATAATGTGGTGACAGAGCCTCTTTATTACTAGGACCACTGTTATCTACATTACAGCGCCAATCACATCATGTACAAGATAGGCCACTTATAATGTGGTGACTGAACCTCTTTATTACTAGGACCACTGTTATCTACATTACAGCACCGATCACATCATGTACAATATAGGCCACTTATAATGTGGTGACAGAGCCTCTTTATTACTAGGACCACTGTTATCTACATTACAGCGCCGATCACATCATGTACAAGATAGGCCACTTATAATGTGGTGACAGAGCCTCTTTATTACTAGGACCACTGTTATCTACATTACAGCGCCGATCACATCATGTACAAGATAGGCCACTTATAATGTGGTGACAGAGCCTCTTTATTACTAGGACCACTGTTATCTACATTAGAGCGCCGATCACATCATGTACAATATAGGCCAATTATAATGTGGTGACAGAGCCTCTTTATTACTAGGACCACTGTTATCTACATTACAGTGCCGATCACATCACGTACAATATAGGCCACTTATAATGTGGTGACAGAGCCTCTTTATTACTAGGACCACTGTTATCTACATTACAGCGCCGATCACATCACGTACAATATAGGGCACTTATAATGTGGTGACAGAGCCTCTTTATTACTAGGACCACTGTTATCCACATTACAGCGCCGATCACATCACGTACAATATAGGGCACTTATAATGTGGTGACTGAGCCTCTTTATTACTAGGACCACTGTTATCTACATTACAGCACCGATCACATCATGTACAATATAAGTCACTTATAATGTGGTGACAGAGCCTCTTTATTACTAGGACCACTGTTATCCACATTACAGCGCCGATCACATCACGTACAATATAGGGCACTTATAATGTGGTGACAGAGCCTCTTTATTACTAGGACCACTGTTATCTACATTACAGCGCCGATCACATCACGTACAATATAGGGCACTTATAATGTGGTGACAGAGCCTCTTTATTACTAGGACCACTGTTATCTACATTACAGTGCCGATCACATCACGTACAATACAGGCCACTTATAATGTGGTGACAGAGCCTCTTTTTTACTAGGACCACTGTTATCTACATTACAGCGCCGATCACATCATGTACAAGATAGGCCACTTATAATGTGGTGACAGAGCCTCTTTATTACTAGGACCACTGTTATCTACATTACAGTGCCGATCACATCATGTACAATACAGGCCACTTATAATGTGGTGACAGAGCCTCTTTATTACTAGGACCACTGTTATCTACATTACAGCGCCGATCACATCATGTACAAGATAGGCCACTTATAATGTGGTGACAGAGCCTCTTTATTACTAGGACCACTGTTATCTACATTACAGCGCCGATCACATCATGTACAAGATAGGCCACTTATAATTTGGTGACAGAGCCTCTTTATTACTAGGACCACTGTTATCTACATTACAGTGCCGATCACATCACGTACAATACAGGCCACTTATAATGTGGTGACAGAGCCTCTTTATTACTAGGACCACTGTTATCCACGTTACAGCGCCGATCACATCACGTACAATATAGGGCACTTATAATGTGGTGACAGAGCCTCTTTATTACTAGGACCACTGTTATCTACATTACAGCACCGATCACATCACGTACAATATAGGGCACTTATAATGTGGTGACAGAGCCTCTTTATTACTAGGACCACTGTTATCTACATTACAGTGCCGATCACATCACGTACAATACAGGCCACTTATAATGTGGTGACAGAGCCTCTTTATTACTAGGACCACTGTTATCTACATTACAGCGCCGATCACATCATGTACAAGATAGGCCACTTATAATGTGGTGACAGAGCCTCTTTATTACTAGGACCACTGTTATCTACATTACAGCGCCGATCACATCACGTACAATATAGGGCACTTATAATGTGGTGACAGAGCCTCTTTATTACTAGGACCACTGTTATCTACATTACAGTGCCGATCACATCACGTACAATACAGGCCACTTATAATGTGGTGACAGAGCCTCTTTTTTACTAGGACCACTGTTATCTACATTACAGCGCCGATCACATCATGTACAAGATAGGCCACTTATAATGTGGTGACAGAGCCTCTTTATTACTAGGACCACTGTTATCTACATTACAGCACCGATCACATCACGTACAATATAGGGCACTTATAATGTGGTGACAGAGCCTCTTTATTACTAGGACCACTGTTATCTACATTACAGTGCCGATCACATCACGTACAATACAGGCCACTTATAATGTGGTGACAGAGCCTCTTTATTACTAGGACCACTGTTATCTACATTACAGCGCCGATCACATCATGTACAAGATAGGCCACTTATAATGTGGTGACAGAGCCTCTTTATTACTAGGACCACTGTTATCTACATTACAGCACCGATCACATCACGTACAATATAGGGCACTTATAATGTGGTGACAGAGCCTCTTTATTACTAGGACCACTGTTATCTACATTACAGTGCCGATCACATCACGTACAATACAGGCCACTTATAATGTGGTGACAGAGCCTCTTTTTTACTAGGACCACTGTTATCTACATTACAGCGCCGATCACATCATGTACAAGATAGGCCACTTATAATGTGGTGACAGAGCCTCTTTATTACTAGGACCACTGTTATCTACATTACAGCGCCGATCACATCATGTACAAGATAGGCCACTTATAATGTGGTGACTGAGCCTCTTTATTACTAGGACCACTGTTATCTACATTACAGTGCCGATCACATCATGTACAATACAGGCCACTTATAATGTGGTGACAGAGCCTCTTTATTACTAGGACCACTGTTATCTACATTACAGCGCCGATCACATCATGTACAAGATAGGCCACTTATAATGTGGTGACAGAGCCTCTTTATTACTAGGACCACTGTTATCTACATTACAGCGCCGATCACATCATGTACAAGATAGGCCACTTATAATTTGGTGACAGAGCCTCTTTATTACTAGGACCACTGTTATCTACATTACAGTGCCGATCACATCACGTACAATACAGGCCACTTATAATGTGGTGACAGAGCCTCTTTATTACTAGGACCACTGTTATCCACATTACAGCGCCGATCACATCACGTACAATATAGGGCACTTATAATGTGGTGACAGAGCCTCTTTATTACTAGGACCACTGTTATCTACATTACAGCACCGATCACATCACGTACAATATAGGGCACTTATAATGTGGTGACAGAGCCTCTTTATTACTAGGACCACTGTTATCTACATTACAGTGCCGATCACATCACGTACAATACAGGCCACTTATAATGTGGTGACAGAGCCTCTTTATTACTAGGACCACTGTTATCTACATTACAGCGCCGATCACATCATGTACAAGATAGGCCACTTATAATGTGGTGACAGAGCCTCTTTATTACTAGGACCACTGTTATCTACATTACAGCGCCGATCACATCATGTACAAGATAGGCCACTTATAATGTGGTGACAGAGCCTCTTTATTACTAGGACCACTGTTATCTACATTACAGTGCCGATCACATCATGTACAATACAGGCCACTTATAATGTGGTGACAGAGCCTCTTTATTACTAGGACCACTGTTATCTACATTACAGCGCCGATCACATCATGTACAAGATAGGCCACTTATAATGTGGTGACAGAGCCTCTTTATTACTAGGACCACTGTTATCTACATTACAGCGCCGATCACATCATGTACAAGATAGGTGTTAGGGATCTGCCAGGTACTTCATCTAGGTATACTCCTGGGATTAATCAATCCACACCTGAGGCCAGACCTGTTCGACTGACACCATCTCCCACCAACCAGGGTGGCAGGCTCAGGAGTGGGAGAGCCTATCGCGGCCTGGTCTGTCGGAGTTAGCTCCGCCCCCTGTCCTTTATTACCTGCCCTGTTCTCTCCCTCAGTGCTTATAATTCTTTTGGATTCCTCGCCCCACTGCTGCTTGCTCCAGCCTGCTTCTGCCGTGCTTCTGCCTTGCTGCAGTTCTGCTTGACCTGCCTTGCTTTGCCCCTGGCTTGCTTCTGTCTCCTTGCCCGCTTGGGTGTACTGAGGGTACTCAGGGAAAACCATGACTCCGCTCTATCTGGTCATCCTGGCATCTTGGGCACCAAACACCTCATTACCAGAAACTATTGGTGGCCTGGGTTGCCTAAAGACGTTAGGGCTTACGTCGCCGCTTGTGAGGTTTGCGCTAGGTCCAAAACCCTAGGTCCCGACCTGCGGGCCTACTACGTTCCTTGCCCATTCCCCAGAGACCTTGGACCCATATCTCCATGGATTTTATCACCGATTTGCCTCCATCTCAGGGCAAGTCGGTGGTGTGGGTGGTAGTCGACCGCTTCAGCAAGATGTGCCACTTTGTGCCCCTTAAGAAGCTACCTAACGCCAAGACGTTAGCTTCTTTGTTTGTGAAACACATCCTGCGTCTCCATGGGGCCCCAGTCAATATCGTTTCTGACAGAGGGGTACAATTTGTTTCCTTATTTTGGAGAGCTTTTTGTAAAAAGTTGGAGATTGATCTGTCCTTCTCCTCCGCCTTCCATCCCGAAACTAATGGCCAAACGGAAAGGACCAACCAATCCCTGGAACAATATTTAAGATGTTTCATCTCTGACTGTCAATTCGATTGGGTCTCATTCCTTCCCCTTGCTGAATTTTCCTTGAATAACCGGGTCAGTAACTCGTCAGGGGTCTCCCCGTTTTTCTGTAATTTCGGGTTTAACCCAAGATTCTCCTCCGTCTCCCCTGGTTGTTCCAATAATCCTGAGGTAGAGGATGTTCATCGGGAACTGTGCACTGTCTGGGCCCAGGTTCAGAAGAACCTAGAGGCGTCCCAGAGCGCACAAAAGATTCAGGCTGATAGTAGACGTTCTGCTAACCCCCGGTTTGTCGTCGGGGATTTGGTCTGGTTGTCGTCCAGGAACTTGCGCCTTAAGGTCCCGTCCAGGAAGTTTGCTCCCCGATTTATTGGACCTTATAAGATCATTGAAGTCCTCAACCCTGTATCCTTCCGTCTAGAGCTCCCCCCATCATTTCGCATACATGACGTCTTCCATGCCTCCCTCCTTAAACGCTGCTCCCCGTCCTGGTCCCCCTCGAGGATACCTCCTGTTCCCGTTCTCACCCCTGAGGGGGTGGAATTCGAGGTGGCCAAGATTATGGACAGTAGGATGGTCCAGGGCTCCCTCCAGTACCTGGTCCATTGGAGAGGATACGGGCCGGAGGAGAGGACTTGGGTACCTGCCCGTGATGTTCACGCTGGGGTATTGATCAGGAGGTTCCACCTTCTCTTCCCCACTAAACCGGGTCCCCTTAGTAAGGGTCCGGTGGCCCCTCATAAAAGGGGGAGTACTGTTAGGGATCTGCCAGGTACTTCATCTAGGTATACTCCTGGGATTAATCAATCCACACCTGAGGCCAGACCTGTTCGACTGACACCATCTCCCACCAACCAGGGTGGCAGGCTCAGGAGTGGGAGAGCCTATCGCGGCCTGGTCTGTCGGAGTTAGCTCCGCCCCCTGTCCTTTATTATCTGCCCTGTTCTCTCCCTCAGTGCTTGTAATTCTTTTGGATTCCTCGCCCCACTGCTGCTTGCTCCAGCCTGCTTCTGCCGTGCTTCTGCCTTGCTGCAGTTCTGCTTGACCTGCCTTGCTTTGCCCCTGGCTTGCTTCTGTCTCCTTGCCCGCTTGGGTGTACTCACTTCTTCCTGGTCCTGACTGTCCGTTCGCCGCTCCGTTTCCTCGTGGCGTTCCGTGGCTACTGCCCCTTCCCTTGCATGTTCCCTGTTTGTTTTCCTGTGCACTTAGACAGCGTAGGGACCGCCGCCCAGTTGTACCTCGTCGCCTAGGGCGGGTCGTTGCAAGTAGGCAGGGACAGGGCGGTGGGTAGATTAGGGCTCACTTTCCCTTCACCTCCTTCCGGCCATTACAATAGGCCACTTATAATGTGGTGACAGAGCCTCTTTATTGCTAGGACCACTGTTATCTACATTACAGCGCCGATCACATCATGTACAAGATAGGCCACTTATAATGTGGTGACAGAGCCTCTTTATTACTAGGACCACTGTTATCTACATTACAGCGCCGATCACATCATGTACAAGATAGGCCACTTATAATGTGGTGACAGAGCCTCTTTATTACTAGGACCACTGTTATCTACATTACAGCGCCGATCACATCATGTACAAGATAGGCCACTTATAATGTGGTGACAGAGCCTCTTTATTACTAGGACCACTGTTATCTACATTACAGCGCCGATCACATCATGTACAAGATAGGCCACTTATAATGTGGTGACAGAGCCTCTTTATTACTAGGACCACTGTTATCCACATTACAGCGCCGATCACATCACGTACAATATAGGGCACTTATAATGTGGTGACTGAGCCTCTTTATTACTAGGACCACTGTTATCTACATTACAGCACCGATCACATCATGTACAAGATAGGCCACTTATAATGTGGTGACAGAGCCTCTTTATTACTAGGACCACTGTTATCTACATTACAGCGCCGATCACATCATGTACAAGATAGACCACTTATAATGTGGTGACAGAGCCTCTTTATTACTAGGACCACTGTTATCTACATTACAGCGCCGATCACATCATGTACAAGATAGGCCACTTATAATGTGGTGACGGAGCCTCTTTATTACTAGGACCACTGTTATCTACATTACAGCGCCGATCACATCATGTACAAGATAGGCCACTTATAATGTGGTGACAGAGCCTCTTTATTACTAGGACCACTGTTATCCACATTACAGCGCCGATCACATCACGTACAATATAGGGCACTTATAATGTGGTGACAGAGCCTCTTTATTACTAGGACCACTGTTATCTACATTACAGCGCCGATCACATCACGTACAATATAGGGCACTTATAATGTGGTGACAGAGCCTCTTTATTACTAGGACCACTGTTATCTACATTACAGCGCTGATCACATCACGTACAATATAGGGCACTTATAATGTGGTGACAGAGCCTCTTTATTACTAGGACCACTGTTATCTACATTACAGCGCCGATCACATCATGTACAAGATAGGCCACTTATAATGTGGTGACAGAGCCTCTTTATTACTAGGACCACTGTTATATACATTATAGCGCCGATCACATCATGTACAAGATAGGCCACTTATAATGTGGTGACAGAGCCTCTTTATTACTAGGACCACTGTTATCTACATTACAGCGCCGATCACATCACGTACAATATAGGGCACTTATAATGTGGTGACAGAGCCTCTTTATTACTAGGACCACTGTTATCCACATTACAGCGCCGATCACATCACGTACAATATAGGGCACTTATAATGTGGTGACAGAGCCTCTTTATTACTAGGACCACTTTTATCTACATTACAGTGCCGATCACATCATGTACAATACAGGCCACTTATAATGTGGTGACAGAGCCTCTTTATTACTAGGACCACTGTTATCTACATTACAGCGCCGATCACATCATGTACAAGATAGGCCACTTATAATGTGGTGACAGAGCCTCTTTATTACTAGGACCACTGTTATCTACATTACAGTGCCGATCACATCATGCACAATACAGGCCACTTATAATGTGGTGACAGAGCCTCTTTATTACTAGGACCACTGTTATCTACATTACAGCGCCGATCACATCATGTACAAGATAGGCCACTTATAATGTGGTGACAGAGCCTCTTTATTACTAGGACCACTGTTATCTACATTACAGTGTCGATCACATCATGTACAATACAGGCCACTTATAATGTGGTTACAGAGCCTCTTTATTACTAGGACCACTGTTATCTACATTACAGCGCCGATCACATCATGTACAAGATAGGCCACTTATAATGTGGTGACAGAGCCTCTTTATTACTAGGACCACTGTTATCTACATTACAGCGCCGATCACATCATGTACAAGATAGGCCACTTATAATGTGGTGACAGAGCCTCTTTATTACTAGGACCACTGTTATCTACATTACAGCGCCGATCACATCATGTACAAGATAGGCCACTTATAATGTGGTGACTGAACCTCTTTATTACTAGGACCACTGTTATCTACATTACAGCACCGATCACATCATGTACAATATAGGCCACTTATAATGTGGTGACAGAGCCTCTTTATTACTAGGACCACTGTTATCTACATTACAGCGCCGATCACATCATGTACAAGATAGGCCACTTATAATGTGGTGACAGAGCCTCTTTATTACTAGGACCACTGTTATCTACATTACAGCGCCGATCACATCATGTACAAGATAGGCCACTTATAATGTGGTGACTGAACCTCTTTATTACTAGGACCACTGTTATCTACATTACAGCACCGATCACATCATGTACAATATAGGCCACTTATAATGTGGTGACAGAGCCTCTTTATTACTAGGACCACTGTTATCTACATTACAGCGCCGATCACATCATGTACAATATAGGCCACTTATAATGTGGTGACAGAGCCTCTTTATTACTAGGACCACTGTTATCTACATTACAGCGCCGATCACATCATGTACAAGATAGGCCACTTATAATGTGGTGACAGAGCCTCTTTATTACTAGGACCACTGTTATCTACATTACAGTGCCGATCACATCACGTACAATATAGGCCACTTATAATGTGGTGACAGAGCCTCTTTATTACTAGGACCACTGTTATCTACATTACAGCGCCGATCACATCACGTACAATATAGGGCACTTATAATGTGGTGACAGAGCCTCTTTATTACTAGGACCACTGTTATCCACATTACAGCGCCGATCACATCACGTACAATATAGGGCACTTATAATGTGGTGACTGAGCCTCTTTATTACTAGGACCACTGTTATCTACATTACAGCACCGATCACATCATGTACAATATAAGTCACTTATAATGTGGTGACAGAGCCTCTTTATTACTAGGACCACTGTTATCCACATTACAGCGCCGATCACATCACGTACAATATAGGGCACTTATAATGTGGTGACAGAGCCTCTTTATTACTAGGACCACTGTTATCTACATTACAGCGCCGATCACATCACGTACAATATAGGGCACTTATAATGTGGTGACAGAGCCTCTTTATTACTAGGACCACTGTTATCTACATTACAGTGCCGATCACATCACGTACAATACAGGCCACTTATAATGTGGTGACAGAGCCTCTTTTTTACTAGGACCACTGTTATCTACATTACAGCGCCGATCACATCATGTACAAGATAGGCCACTTATAATGTGGTGACAGAGCCTCTTTATTACTAGGACCACTGTTATCTACATTACAGCGCCGATCACATCATGTACAAGATGGGCCACTTATAATGTGGTGACTGAGCCTCTTTATTACTAGGACCACTGTTATCTACATTACAGTGCCGATCACATCATGTACAATACAGGCCACTTATAATGTGGTGACAGAGCCTCTTTATTACTAGGACCACTGTTATCTACATTACAGCGCCGATCACATCATGTACAAGATAGGCCACTTATAATGTGGTGACAGAGCCTCTTTATTACTAGGACCACTGTTATCTACATTACAGCGCCGATCACATCATGTACAAGATAGGCCACTTATAATTTGGTGACAGAGCCTCTTTATTACTAGGACCACTGTTATCTACATTACAGTGCCGATCACATCACGTACAATACAGGCCACTTATAATGTGGTGACAGAGCCTCTTTATTACTAGGACCACTGTTATCCACGTTACAGCGCCGATCACATCACGTACAATATAGGGCACTTATAATGTGGTGACAGAGCCTCTTTATTACTAGGACCACTGTTATCTACATTACAGCACCGATCACATCACGTACAATATAGGGCACTTATAATGTGGTGACAGAGCCTCTTTATTACTAGGACCACTGTTATCTACATTACAGTGCCGATCACATCACGTACAATACAGGCCACTTATAATGTGGTGACAGAGCCTCTTTATTACTAGGACCACTGTTATCTACATTACAGCGCCGATCACATCATGTACAAGATAGGCCACTTATAATGTGGTGACAGAGCCTCTTTATTACTAGGACCACTGTTATCTACATTACAGCGCCGATCACATCACGTACAATATAGGGCACTTATAATGTGGTGACAGAGCCTCTTTATTACTAGGACCACTGTTATCTACATTACAGTGCCGATCACATCACGTACAATACAGGCCACTTATAATGTGGTGACAGAGCCTCTTTTTTACTAGGACCACTGTTATCTACATTACAGCGCCGATCACATCATGTACAAGATAGGCCACTTATAATGTGGTGACAGAGCCTCTTTATTACTAGGACCACTGTTATCTACATTACAGCGCCGATCACATCACGTACAATATAGGGCACTTATAATGTGGTGACAGAGCCTCTTTATTACTAGGACCACTGTTATCTACATTACAGCGCCGATCACATCACGTACAATATAGGGCACTTATAATGTGGTGACAGAGCCTCTTTATTACTAGGACCACTGTTATCTACATTACAGTGCCGATCACATCACGTACAATACAGGCCACTTATAATGTGGTGACAGAGCCTCTTTTTTACTAGGACCACTGTTATCTACATTACAGCGCCGATCACATCATGTACAAGATAGGCCACTTATAATGTGGTGACAGAGCCTCTTTATTACTAGGACCACTGTTATCTACATTACAGCGCCGATCACATCATGTACAAGATGGGCCACTTATAATGTGGTGACTGAGCCTCTTTATTACTAGGACCACTGTTATCTACATTACAGTGCCGATCACATCATGTACAATACAGGCCACTTATAATGTGGTGACAGAGCCTCTTTATTACTAGGACCACTGTTATCTACATTACAGCGCCGATCACATCATGTACAAGATAGGCCACTTATAATTTGGTGACAGAGCCTCTTTATTACTAGGACCACTGTTATCTACATTACAGTGCCGATCACATCACGTACAATACAGGCCACTTATAATGTGGTGACAGAGCCTCTTTATTACTAGGACCACTGTTATCCACGTTACAGCGCCGATCACATCACGTACAATATAGGGCACTTATAATGTGGTGACAGAGCCTCTTTATTACTAGGACCACTGTTATCTACATTACAGCACCGATCACATCACGTACAATATAGGGCACTTATAATGTGGTGACAGAGCCTCTTTATTACTAGGACCACTGTTATCTACATTACAGTGCCGATCACATCACGTACAATACAGGCCACTTATAATGTGGTGACAGAGCCTCTTTATTACTAGGACCACTGTTATCTACATTACAGCGCCGATCACATCATGTACAAGATAGGCCACTTATAATGTGGTGACAGAGCCTCTTTATTACTAGGACCACTGTTATCTACATTACAGCGCCGATCACATCACGTACAATATAGGGCACTTATAATGTGGTGACAGAGCCTCTTTATTACTAGGACCACTGTTATCTACATTACAGTGCCGATCACATCACGTACAATACAGGCCACTTATAATGTGGTGACAGAGCCTCTTTTTTACTAGGACCACTGTTATCTACATTACAGCGCCGATCACATCATGTACAAGATAGGCCACTTATAATGTGGTGACAGAGCCTCTTTATTACTAGGACCACTGTTATCTACATTACAGCACCGATCACATCACGTACAATATAGGGCACTTATAATGTGGTGACAGAGCCTCTTTATTACTAGGACCACTGTTATCTACATTACAGTGCCGATCACATCACGTACAATACAGGCCACTTATAATGTGGTGACAGAGCCTCTTTATTACTAGGACCACTGTTATCTACATTACAGCGCCGATCACATCATGTACAAGATAGGCCACTTATAATGTGGTGACAGAGCCTCTTTATTACTAGGACCACTGTTATCTACATTACAGCGCCGATCACATCACGTACAATATAGGGCACTTATAATGTGGTGACAGAGCCTCTTTATTACTAGGACCACTGTTATCTACATTACAGTGCCGATCACATCACGTACAATACAGGCCACTTATAATGTGGTGACAGAGCCTCTTTTTTACTAGGACCACTGTTATCTACATTACAGCGCCGATCACATCATGTACAAGATAGGCCACTTATAATGTGGTGACAGAGCCTCTTTATTACTAGGACCACTGTTATCTACATTACAGCGCCGATCACATCATGTACAAGATAGGCCACTTATAATGTGGTGACTGAGCCTCTTTATTACTAGGACCACTGTTATCTACATTACAGTGCCGATCACATCATGTACAATACAGGCCACTTATAATGTGGTGACAGAGCCTCTTTATTACTAGGACCACTGTTATCTACATTACAGCGCCGATCACATCATGTACAAGATAGGCCACTTATAATGTGGTGACAGAGCCTCTTTATTACTAGGACCACTGTTATCTACATTACAGCGCCGATCACATCATGTACAAGATAGGCCACTTATAATTTGGTGACAGAGCCTCTTTATTACAAGGACCACTGTTATCTACATTACAGTGCCGATCACATCACGTACAATACAGGCCACTTATAATGTGGTGACAGAGCCTCTTTATTACTAGGACCACTGTTATCCACATTACAGCGCCGATCACATCACGTACAATATAGGGCACTTATAATGTGGTGACAGAGCCTCTTTATTACTAGGACCACTGTTATCTACATTACAGCACCGATCACATCACGTACAATATAGGGCACTTATAATGTGGTGACAGAGCCTCTTTATTACTAGGACCACTGTTATCTACATTACAGTGCCGATCACATCACGTACAATACAGGCCACTTATAATGTGGTGACAGAGCCTCTTTATTACTAGGACCACTGTTATCTACATTACAGCGCCGATCACATCATGTACAAGATAGGCCACTTATAATGTGGTGACAGAGCCTCTTTATTACTAGGACCACTGTTATCTACATTACAGCGCCGATCACATCATGTACAAGATAGGCCACTTATAATGTGGTGACAGAGCCTCTTTATTACTAGGACCACTGTTATCTACATTACAGTGCCGATCACATCATGTACAATACAGGTCACTTATAATGTGGTGACAGAGCCTCTTTATTACTAGGACCACTGTTATCTACATTACAGCGCCGATCACATCATGTACAAGATAGGCCACTTATAATGTGGTGACAGAGCCTCTTTATTACTAGGACCACTGTTATCTACATTACAGCGCCGATCACATCATGTACAAGATAGGTGTTAGGGATCTGCCAGGTACTTCATCTAGGTATACTCCTGGGATTAATCAATCCACACCTGAGGCCAGACCTGTTCGACTGACACCATCTCCCACCAACCAGGGTGGCAGGCTCAGGAGTGGGAGAGCCTATCGCGGCCTGGTCTGTCGGAGTTAGCTCCGCCCCCTGTCCTTTATTACCTGCCCTGTTCTCTCCCTCAGTGCTTGTAATTCTTTTGGATTCCTCGCCCCACTGCTGCTTGCTCCAGCCTGCTTCTGCCGTGCTTCTGCCTTGCTGCAGTTCTGCTTGACCTGCCTTGCTTTGCCCCTGGCTTGCTTCTGTCTCCTTGCCCGCTTGGGTGTACTGAGGGTACTCAGGGAAAACCATGACTCCGCTCTATCTGGTCATCCTGGCATCTTGGGCACCAAACACCTCATTACCAGAAACTATTGGTGGCCTGGGTTGCCTAAAGACGTTAGGGCTTACGTCGCCGCTTGTGAGGTTTGCGCTAGGTCCAAAACCCTAGGTCCTTGCCCATTCCCCAGAGACCTTGGACCCATATCTCCATGGATTTTATCACCGATTTGCCTCCATCTCAGGGCAAGTCGGTGGTGTGGGTGGTAGTCGACCGCTTCAGCAAGATGTGCCACTTTGTGCCCCTTAAGAAGCTACCTAACGCCAAGACGTTAGCTTCTTTGTTTGTGAAACACATCCTGCGTCTCCATGGGGCCCCAGTCAATATCGTTTCTGACAGAGGGGTACAATTTGTTTCCTTATTTTGGAGAGCTTTTTGTAAAAAGTTGGAGATTGATCTGTCCTTCTCCTCCGCCTTCCATCCCGAAACTAATGGCCAAACGGAAAGGACCAACCAATCCCTGGAACAATATTTAAGATGTTTCATCTCTGACTGTCAATTCGATTGGGTCTCATTCCTTCCCCTTGCTGAATTTTCCTTGAATAACCGGGTCAGTAACTCGTCAGGGGTCTCCCCGTTTTTCTGTAATTTCGGGTTTAACCCAAGATTCTCCTCCGTCTCCCCTGGTTGTTCCAATAATCCTGAGGTAGAGGATGTTCATCGGGAACTGTGCACTGTCTGGGCCCAGGTTCAGAAGAACCTAGAGGCGTCCCAGAGCGCACAAAAGATTCAGGCTGATAGTAGACGTTCTGCTAACCCCCGGTTTGTCGTCGGGGATTTGGTCTGGTTGTCGTCCAGGAACTTGCGCCTTAAGGTCCCGTCCAGGAAGTTTGCTCCCCGATTTATTGGACCTTATAAGATCATTGAAGTCCTCAACCCTGTATCCTTCCGTCTAGAGCTCCCCCCATCATTTCGCATACATGACGTCTTCCATGCCTCCCTCCTTAAACGCTGCTCCCCGTCCTGGTCCCCCTCGAGGATACCTCCTGTTCCCGTTCTCACCCCTGAGGGGGTGGAATTCGAGGTGGCCAAGATTATGGACAGTAGGATGGTCCAGGGCTCCCTCCAGTACCTGGTCCATTGGAGAGGATACGGGCCGGAGGAGAGGACTTGGGTACCTGCCCGTGATGTTCACGCTGGGGTATTGATCAGGAGGTTCCACCTTCTCTTCCCCACTAAACCGGGTCCCCTTAGTAAGGGTCCGGTGGCCCCTCATAAAAGGGGGAGTACTGTTAGGGATCTGCCAGGTACTTCATCTAGGTATACTCCTGGGATTAATCAATCCACACCTGAGGCCAGACCTGTTCGACTGACACCATCTCCCACCAACCAGGGTGGCAGGCTCAGGAGTGGGAGAGCCTATCGCGGCCTGGTCTGTCGGAGTTAGCTCCGCCCCCTGTCCTTTATTATCTGCCCTGTTCTCTCCCTCAGTGCTTGTAATTCTTTTGGATTCCTCGCCCCACTGCTGCTTGCTCCAGCCTGCTTCTGCCGTGCTTCTGCCTTGCTGCAGTTCTGCTTGACCTGCCTTGCTTTGCCCCTGGCTTGCTTCTGTCTCCTTGCCCGCTTGGGTGTACTCACTTCTTCCTGGTCCTGACTGTCCGTTCGCCGCTCCGTTTCCTCGTGGCGTTCCGTGGCTACTGCCCCTTCCCTTGCATGTTCCCTGTTTGTTTTCCTGTGCACTTAGACAGCGTAGGGACCGCCGCCCAGTTGTACCTCGTCGCCTAGGGCGGGTCGTTGCAAGTAGGCAGGGACAGGGCGGTGGGTAGATTAGGGCTCACTTTCCCTTCACCTCCTTCCGGCCATTACAATAGGCCACTTATAATGTGGTGACAGAGCCTCTTTATTGCTAGGACCACTGTTATCTACATTACAGCGCCGATCACATCATGTACAAGATAGGCCACTTATAATGTGGTGACAGAGCCTCTTTATTACTAGGACCACTGTTATCTACATTACAGCGCCGATCACATCATGTACAAGATAGGCCACTTATAATGTGGTGACAGAGCCTCTTTATTACTAGGACCACTGTTATCTACATTACAGCGCCGATCACATCATGTACAAGATAGGCCACTTATAATGTGGTGACAGAGCCTCTTTATTACTAGGACCACTGTTATCTACATTACAGCGCCGATCACATCATGTACAAGATAGGCCACTTATAATGTGGTGACAGAGCCTCTTTATTACTAGGACCACTGTTATCCACATTACAGCGCCGATCACATCACGTACAATATAGGGCACTTATAATGTGGTGACTGAGCCTCTTTATTACTAGGACCACTGTTATCTACATTACAGCACCGATCACATCATGTACAAGATAGGCCACTTATAATGTGGTGACAGAGCCTCTTTATTACTAGGACCACTGTTATCTACATTACAGCGCCGATCACATCATGTACAAGATAGACCACTTATAATGTGGTGACAGAGCCTCTTTATTACTAGGACCACTGTTATCTACATTACAGCGCCGATCACATCATGTACAAGATAGGCCACTTATAATGTGGTGACGGAGCCTCTTTATTACTAGGACCACTGTTATCTACATTACAGCGCCGATCACATCATGTACAAGATAGGCCACTTATAATGTGGTGACAGAGCCTCTTTATTACTAGGACCACTGTTATCTACATTACAGTGCCGATCACATCACGTACAATATAGGCCACTTATAATGTGGTGACAGAGCCTCTTTATTACTAGGACCACTGTTATCCACATTACAGCGCCGATCACATCACGTACAATATAGGGCACTTATAATGTGGTGACAGAGCCTCTTTATTACTAGGACCACTGTTATCTACATTACAGCGCCGATCACATCACGTACAATATAGGGCACTTATAATGTGGTGACAGAGCCTCTTTATTACTAGGACCACTGTTATCTACATTACAGCGCTGATCACATCACGTACAATATAGGGCACTTATAATGTGGTGACAGAGCCTCTTTATTACTAGGACCACTGTTATCTACATTACAGCGCCGATCACATCATGTACAAGATAGGCCACTTATAATGTGGTGACAGAGCCTCTTTATTACTAGGACCACTGTTATATACATTATAGCGCCGATCACATCATGTACAAGATAGGCCACTTATAATGTGGTGACAGAGCCTCTTTATTACTAGGACCACTGTTATCTACATTACAGTGCCGATCACATCATGTACAATACAGGCCACTTATAATGTGGTGACAGAGCCTCTTTATTACTAGGACCACTGTTATCTACATTACAGCGCCGATCACATCATGTACAAGATAGGCCACTTATAATGTGGTGACAGAGCCTCTTTATTACTAGGACCACTGTTATCTACATTACAGCGCCGATCACATCATGTACAAGATAGGCCACTTATAATGTGGTGACAGAGCCTCTTTATTACTAGGACCACTGTTATCTACATTACAGTGCCGATCACATCACGTACAATATAGGCCACTTATAATGTGGTGACAGAGCCTCTTTATTACTAGGACCACTGTTATCTACATTACAGCGCCGATCACATCACGTACAATATAGGGCACTTATAATGTGGTGACAGAGCCTCTTTATTACTAGGACCACTGTTATCCACATTACAGCGCCGATCACATCACGTACAATATAGGGCACTTATAATGTGGTGACTGAGCCTCTTTATTACTAGGACCACTGTTATCTACATTACAGCGCCGATCACATCATGTACAAGATAGGCCACTTATAATGTGGTGACGGAGCCTCTTTATTACTAGGACCACTGTTATCTACATTACAGCGCCGATCACATCATGTACAAGATAGGCCACTTATAATGTGGTGACAGAGCCTCTTTATTACTAGGACCACTGTTATCTACATTACAGCGCCGATCACATCACGTACAATATAGGGCACTTATAATGTGGTGACAGAGCCTCTTTATTACTAGGACCACTGTTATCTACATTACAGCACCGATCACATCATGTACAAGATAGACCACTTATAATGTGGTGACAGAGCCTCTTTATTACTAGGACCACTGTTATCTACATTACAGCGCCGATCACATCATGTACAAGATAGGCCACTTATAATGTGGTGACGGAGCCTCTTTATTACTAGGACCACTGTTATCTACATTACAGCGCCGATCACATCATGTACAAGATAGGCCACTTATAATGTGGTGACAGAGCCTCTTTATTACTAGGACCACTGTTATCTACATTACAGTGCCGATCACATCACGTACAATATAGGCCACTTATAATGTGGTGACAGAGCCTCTTTATTACTAGGACCACTGTTATCCACATTACAGCGCCGATCACATCACGTACAATATAGGGCACTTATAATGTGGTGACAGAGCCTCTTTATTACTAGGACCACTGTTATCTACATTACAGCGCCGATCACATCACGTACAATATAGGGCACTTATAATGTGGTGACAGAGCCTCTTTATTACTAGGACCACTGTTATCTACATTACAGCGCTGATCACATCACGTACAATATAGGGCACTTATAATGTGGTGACAGAGCCTCTTTATTACTAGGACCACTGTTATCTACATTACAGCGCCGATCACATCATGTACAAGATAGGCCACTTATAATGTGGTGACAGAGCCTCTTTATTACTAGGACCACTGTTATATACATTATAGCGCCGATCACATCATGTACAAGATAGGCCACTTATAATGTGGTGACAGAGCCTCTTTATTACTAGGACCACTGTTATCTACATTACAGTGCCGATCACATCATGTACAATACAGGCCACTTATAATGTGGTGACAGAGCCTCTTTATTACTAGGACCACTGTTATCTACATTACAGCGCCGATCACATCATGTACAAGATAGGCCACTTATAATGTGGTGACAGAGCCTCTTTATTACTAGGACCACTGTTATCTACATTACAGCGCCGATCACATCATGTACAAGATAGGCCACTTATAATGTGGTGACAGAGCCTCTTTATTACTAGGACCACTGTTATCTACATTACAGCGCCGATCACATCACGTACAATATAGGCCACTTATAATGTGGTGACAGAGCCTCTTTATTACTAGGACCACTGTTATCTACATTACAGCGCCGATCACATCACGTACAATATAGGGCACTTATAATGTGGTGACAGAGCCTCTTTATTACTAGGACCACTGTTATCCACATTACAGCGCCGATCACATCACGTACAATATAGGGCACTTATAATGTGGTGACTGAGCCTCTTTATTACTAGGACCACTGTTATCTACATTACAGCACCGATCACATCATGTACAAGATAGGCCACTTATAATGTGGTGACAGAGCCTCTTTATTACTAGGACCACTGTTATCTACATTACAGCACCGATCACATCATGTACAAGATAGGCCACTTATAATGTGGTGACAGAGCCTCTTTATTACTAGGACCACTGTTATCTACATTACAGCGCCGATCACATCATGTACAAGATAGGCCACTTATAATGTGGTGACAGAGCCTCTTTATTACTAGGACCACTGTTATCTACATTACAGTGCCGATCACATCACGTACAATACAGGCCACTTATAATGTGGTGACAGAGCCTCTTTATTACTAGGACCACTGTTATCTACATTACAGCGCCGATCACATCATGTACAAGATAGGCCACTTATAATGTGGTGACAGAGCCTCTTTATTACTAGGACCACTGTTATCTACATTACAGTGCCGATCACATCATGTACAATACAGGCCACTTATAATGTGGTGACAGAGCCTCTTTATTACTAGGACCACTGTTATCTACATTACAGCGCCGATCACATCATGTACAAGATAGGCCACTTATAATGTGGTGACAGAGCCTCTTTATTGCTAGGACCACTGTTATCTACATTACAGCGCCGATCACATCATGTACAAGATAGGCCACTTATAATGTGGTGACAGAGCCTCTTTATTACTAGGACCACTGTTATCTACATTACAGTGCGGATCACATCACGTACAATATAGGCCACTTATAATGTGGTGACAGAGCCTCTTTATTACTAGGACCACTGTTATCTACATTACAGCGCCGATCACATCATGTACAAGATAGGCCACTTATAATGTGGTGACAGAGCCTCTTTATTACTAGGACCACTGTTATCTACACTACAGCGCCGATCACATCATGTACAAGATAGGCCACTTATAATGTGGTGACAGAGCCTCTTTATTACTAGGACCACTGTTATCTACATTACAGCGCCGATCACATCATGTACAAGTTAGGCCACTTATAATGTGGTGACAGAGCCTCTTTATTACTAGGACCACTGTTATCTACATTACAGTGCCGATCACATCACGTACAATATAGGCCACTTATAATGTGGTGACAGAGCCTCTTTATTACTAGGACCACTGTTATCTACATTACAGCGCCGATCACATCACGTACAATATAGGGCACTTATAATGTGGTGACAGAGCCTCTTTATTACTAGGACCACTGTTATCCACATTACAGCGCCGATCACATCACGTACAATATAGGGCACTTATAATGTGGTGACTGAGCCTCTTTATTACTAGGACCACTGTTATCTACATTACAGCACCGATCACATCATGTACAATATAAGTCACTTATAATGTGGTGACAGAGCCTCTTTATTACTAGGACCACTGTTATCCACATTACAGCGCCGATCACATCACGTACAATATAGGGCACTTATAATGTGGTGACAGAGCCTCTTTATTACTAGGACCACTGTTATCTACATTACAGCGCCGATCACATCATGTACAAGATAGGCCACTTATAATGTGGTGACAGAGCCTCTTTATTACTAGGACCACTGTTATCTACATTACAGTGCCGATCACATCACGTACAATACAGGCCACTTATAATGTGGTGACAGAGCCTCTTTATTACTAGGACCACTGTTATCTACATTACAGCGCCGATCACATCATGTACAAGATAGGCCACTTATAATGTGGTGACAGAGCCTCTTTATTACTAGGACCACTGTTATCTACATTACAGCGCCGATCACATCATGTACAAGATAGGCCACTTATAATGTGGTGACAGAGCCTCTTTATTACTAGGACCACTGTTATCTACATTACAGTGCCGATCACATCATGTACAATACAGGCCACTTATAATGTGGTGACAGAGCCTCTTTATTACTAGGACCACTGTTATCTACATTACAGCGCCGATCACATCATGCACAAGATAGGCCACTTATAATGTGGTGACAGAGCCTCTTTATTACTAGGACCACTGTTATCTACATTACAGCGCCGATCACATCATGTACAAGATAGGCCACTTATAATGTGGTGACAGAGCCTCTTTATTGCTAGGACCACTGTTATCTACATTACAGCGCCGATCACATCATGTACAAGATAGGCCACTTATAATGTGGTGACAGAGCCTCTTTATTACTAGGATCACTGTTATCTACATTACAGTGCCGATCACATCACGTACAATATAGGCCACTTATAATGTGGTGACAGAGCCTCTTTATTACTAGGACCACTGTTATCTACATTACAGCGCCGATCACATCATGTACAAGATAGGCCACTTATAATGTGGTGACAGAGCCTCTTTATTACTAGGACCACTGTTATCTACATTACAGCGCCGATCACATCACGTACAATATAGGCCACTTATAATGTGGTGACAGAGCCTCTTTATTACTAGGACCACTGTTATCTACATTACAGCGCCGATCACATCACGTACAATATAGGGCACTTATAATGTGGTGACAGAGCCTCTTTATTACTAGGACCACTGTTATCCACATTACAGCGCCGATCACATCACGTACAATATAGGGCACTTATAATGTGGTGACTGAGCCTCTTTATTACTAGGACCACTGTTATCTACATTACAGCGCCGATCACATCATGTACAAGATAGGCCACTTATAATGTGGTGACGGAGCCTCTTTATTACTAGGACCACTGTTATCTACATTACAGCGCCGATCACATCATGTACAAGATAGGCCACTTATAATGTGGTGACAGAGCCTCTTTATTACTAGGACCACTGTTATCTACATTACAGCGCCGATCACATCACGTACAATATAGGGCACTTATAATGTGGTGACAGAGCCTCTTTATTACTAGGACCACTGTTATCTACATTACAGCACCGATCACATCATGTACAAGATAGACCACTTATAATGTGGTGACAGAGCCTCTTTATTACTAGGACCACTGTTATCTACATTACAGCGCCGATCACATCATGTACAAGATAGGCCACTTATAATGTGGTGACGGAGCCTCTTTATTACTAGGACCACTGTTATCTACATTACAGCGCCGATCACATCATGTACAAGATAGGCCACTTATAATGTGGTGACAGAGCCTCTTTATTACTAGGACCACTGTTATCTACATTACAGTGCCGATCACATCACGTACAATATAGGCCACTTATAATGTGGTGACAGAGCCTCTTTATTACTAGGACCACTGTTATCCACATTACAGCGCCGATCACATCACGTACAATATAGGGCACTTATAATGTGGTGACAGAGCCTCTTTATTACTAGGACCACTGTTATCTACATTACAGCGCCGATCACATCACGTACAATATAGGGCACTTATAATGTGGTGACAGAGCCTCTTTATTACTAGGACCACTGTTATCTACATTACAGCGCTGATCACATCACGTACAATATAGGGCACTTATAATGTGGTGACAGAGCCTCTTTATTACTAGGACCACTGTTATCTACATTACAGCGCCGATCACATCATGTACAAGATAGGCCACTTATAATGTGGTGACAGAGCCTCTTTATTACTAGGACCACTGTTATATACATTATAGCGCCGATCACATCATGTACAAGATAGGCCACTTATAATGTGGTGACAGAGCCTCTTTATTACTAGGACCACTGTTATCTACATTACAGTGCCGATCACATCATGTACAATACAGGCCACTTATAATGTGGTGACAGAGCCTCTTTATTACTAGGACCACTGTTATCTACATTACAGCGCCGATCACATCATGTACAAGATAGGCCACTTATAATGTGGTGACAGAGCCTCTTTATTACTAGGACCACTGTTATCTACATTACAGCGCCGATCACATCATGTACAAGATAGGCCACTTATAATGTGGTGACAGAGCCTCTTTATTACTAGGACCACTGTTATCTACATTACAGTGCCGATCACATCACGTACAATATAGGCCACTTATAATGTGGTGACAGAGCCTCTTTATTACTAGGACCACTGTTATCTACATTACAGCGCCGATCACATCACGTACAATAT
This sequence comes from Rhinoderma darwinii, assembly GCF_050947455.1. Classification (NCBI taxonomy): domain Eukaryota; kingdom Metazoa; phylum Chordata; class Amphibia; order Anura; family Rhinodermatidae; genus Rhinoderma; species Rhinoderma darwinii. Next base: position 26,635 of record NW_027462109.1, read on the forward strand.
AGGGCACTTATAATGTGGTGACAGAGCCTCTTTATTACTAGGACCACTGTTATCCACATTACAGCGCCGATCACATCACGTACAATATAGGGCACTTATAATGTGGTGACTGAGCCTCTTTATTACTAGGACCACTGTTATCTACATTACAGCACCGATCACATCATGTACAAGATAGGCCACTTATAATGTGGTGACAGAGCCTCTTTATTACTAGGACCACTGTTATCTACATTACAGCACCGATCACATCATGTACAAGATAGGCCACTTATAATGTGGTGACAGAGCCTCTTTATTACTAGGACCACTGTTATCTACATTACAGCGCCGATCACATCATGTACAAGATAGGCCACTTATAATGTGGTGACAGAGCCTCTTTATTACTAGGACCACTGTTATCTACATTACAGTGCCGATCACATCACGTACAATACAGGCCACTTATAATGTGGTGACAGAGCCTCTTTATTACTAGGACCACTGTTATCTACATTACAGCGCCGATCACATCATGTACAAGATAGGCCACTTATAATGTGGTGACAGAGCCTCTTTATTACTAGGACCACTGTTATCTACATTACAGTGCCGATCACATCATGTACAATACAGGCCACTTATAATGTGGTGACAGAGCCTCTTTATTACTAGGACCACTGTTATCTACATTACAGCGCCGATCACATCATGTACAAGATAGGCCACTTATAATGTGGTGACAGAGCCTCTTTATTGCTAGGACCACTGTTATCTACATTACAGCGCCGATCACATCATGTACAAGATAGGCCACTTATAATGTGGTGACAGAGCCTCTTTATTACTAGGACCACTGTTATCTACATTACAGTGCGGATCACATCACGTACAATATAGGCCACTTATAATGTGGTGACAGAGCCTCTTTATTACTAGGACCACTGTTATCTACATTACAGCGCCGATCACATCATGTACAAGATAGGCCACTTATAATGTGGTGACAGAGCCTCTTTATTACTAGGACCACTGTTATCTACACTACAGCGCCGATCACATCATGTACAAGATAGGCCACTTATAATGTGGTGACAGAGCCTCTTTATTACTAGGACCACTGTTATCTACATTACAGCGCCGATCACATCATGTACAAGTTAGGCCACTTATAATGTGGTGACAGAGCCTCTTTATTACTAGGACCACTGTTATCTACATTACAGTGCCGATCACATCACGTACAATATAGGCCACTTATAATGTGGTGACAGAGCCTCTTTATTACTAGGACCACTGTTATCTACATTACAGCGCCGATCACATCACGTACAATATAGGGCACTTATAATGTGGTGACAGAGCCTCTTTATTACTAGGACCACTGTTATCCACATTACAGCGCCGATCACATCACGTACAATATAGGGCACTTATAATGTGGTGACTGAGCCTCTTTATTACTAGGACCACTGTTATCTACATTACAGCACCGATCACATCATGTACAATATAAGTCACTTATAATGTGGTGACAGAGCCTCTTTATTACTAGGACCACTGTTATCCACATTACAGCGCCGATCACATCACGTACAATATAGGGCACTTATAATGTGGTGACAGAGCCTCTTTATTACTAGGACCACTGTTATCTACATTACAGCGCCGATCACATCATGTACAAGATAGGCCACTTATAATGTGGTGACAGAGCCTCTTTATTACTAGGACCACTGTTATCTACATTACAGTGCCGATCACATCACGTACAATACAGGCCACTTATAATGTGGTGACAGAGCCTCTTTATTACTAGGACCACTGTTATCTACATTACAGCGCCGATCACATCATGTACAAGATAGGCCACTTATAATGTGGTGACAGAGCCTCTTTATTACTAGGACCACTGTTATCTACATTACAGCGCCGATCACATCATGTACAAGATAGGCCACTTATAATGTGGTGACAGAGCCTCTTTATTACTAGGACCACTGTTATCTACATTACAGTGCCGATCACATCATGTACAATACAGGCCACTTATAATGTGGTGACAGAGCCTCTTTATTACTAGGACCACTGTTATCTACATTACAGCGCCGATCACATCATGCACAAGATAGGCCACTTATAATGTGGTGACAGAGCCTCTTTATTACTAGGACCACTGTTATCTACATTACAGCGCCGATCACATCATGTACAAGATAGGCCACTTATAATGTGGTGACAGAGCCTCTTTATTGCTAGGACCACTGTTATCTACATTACAGCGCCGATCACATCATGTACAAGATAGGCCACTTATAATGTGGTGACAGAGCCTCTTTATTACTAGGATCACTGTTATCTACATTACAGTGCCGATCACATCACGTACAATATAGGCCACTTATAATGTGGTGACAGAGCCTCTTTATTACTAGGACCACTGTTATCTACATTACAGCGCCGATCACATCATGTACAAGATAGGCCACTTATAATGTGGTGACAGAGCCTCTTTATTACTAGGACCACTGTTATCTACATTACAGCGCCGATCACATCATGTACAAGATAGGCCACTTATAATGTGGTGACAGAGCCTCTTTATTACTAGGACCACTGTTATCTACATTACAGCGCCGATCACATCATGTACAAGATAGGCCACTTATAATGTGGTGACAGAGCCTCTTTATTACTAGGACCACTGTTATCTACATTACAGTGCCGATCACATCACGTACAATATAGGCCACTTATAATGTGGTGACAGAGCCTCTTTATTACTAGGACCACTGTTATCTACATTACAGCGCCGATCACATCACGTACAATATAGGGCACTTATAATGTGGTGACAGAGCCTCTTTATTACTAGGACCACTGTTATCCACATTACAGTGCCGATCACATCACGTACAATATAGGCCACTTATAATGTGGTGACAGAGCCTCTTTATTACTAGGACCACTGTTATCTACATTACAGTGCCGATCACATCACGTACAATACAGGCCACTTATAATGTGGTGACAGAGCCTCTTTATTACTAGGACCACTGTTATCTACATTACAGCGCCGATCACATCATGTACAAGATAGGCCACTTATAATGTGGTGACAGAGCCTCTTTATTACTAGGACCACTGTTATCTACATTACAGCGCCGATCACATCATGTACAAGATAGGCCACTTATAATGTGGTGACAGAGCCTCTTTATTACTAGGACCACTGTTATCTACATTACAGTGCCGATCACATCATGTACAATACAGGCCACTTATAATGTGGTGACAGAGCCTCTTTATTACTAGGACCACTGTTTTCTACATTACAGCGCCGATCACATCATGTACAAGATAGGCCACTTATAATGTGGTGACAGAGCCTCTTTATTACTAGGACCACTGTTATCTACATTACAGCGCCGATCACATCATGTACAAGATAGGCCACTTATAATGTGGTGACAGAGCCTCTTTATTGCTAGGACCACTGTTATCTACATTACAGCGCCGATCACATCATGTACAAGATAGGCCACTTATAATGTGGTGACAGAGCCTCTTTATTACTAGGACCACTGTTATCTACATTACAGTGCCGATCACATCACGTACAATATAGGCCACTTATAATGTGGTGACAGAGCCTCTTTATTACTAGGACCACTGTTATCTACATTACAGCGCCGATCACATCACGTACAATATAGGGCACTTATAATGTGGTGACACAGCCTCTACAAGCACTTTATTTCGGCCTTTCTTCTTGGCGGTTCTCAATTCTCACAAATGAAGGGGTTGTCCAGGTTTTGAGGAAAAAAACCAGAGACTGGCGGGAGACCACAGGGTCATCGGCGCTGGAGCAGCGGGGAATTTCCAGGGGACTATGGGCTTTTTTTATTTTACCATACACGCAGCTGTCCAATTTTTTGGGGTGCAGATAAATGTCAGTCATGAGGTGTCGTAAAGAAGAGAAACGTCACAAGTCATTTATTATGTACAATGTTCCTCATGACACTAATAATAAATCTCTTCCAATATCTCCGCTCACTGGTAATGGCAGTTGTAATATTTCCTATACGAGCTCCTGGGTGGCTCATGGCAACGCTGCTCTGTTGTCATGGTTATTACCGGCTTCAGCTGCGGCCTAGTAGAGGACAGTGGGGGATCTCCAGAACGGCGCCATTCAGGTGACATATCGGGGGCAGGTAGAGCGCCATAACTCTGATCAGAAGCCGACATCTCAGTGTTTTCTGGCGTTAGAGGGTAAATCAGACGTCCGGGGACTATAACAAGAAGACGCCAGGACATGTCCACAGGGGAGATAATAAGAGCGCTGGATTATGGGGACACTCCTGCAGGAGATCGGTTTTATCTTATCTGGATCTGAGTGAAGCTGCACAAGGACCTGCGATCCCTCCATTTCTGCAGACGCCGGAGCTTCAGGACCTCCCAGTGACGTCACTATTCAGCAGTTCCATGACTCTGGGGGTGACAATCACTCCATGGAAACGAGGACGAGGGGACGGCAGCGGCGTCCAGACCAGAGGACCGAGCAGCCCCTCCATCAAGTCCTCCCGTGTGACAGACCCTCCTGCTTCTGCATTAGGAGGCAGGAGACGTCAGTACAGCAAACGGCCGAGCCCTGAACAGAAAGACGTCACCCAGATACCGCAGCGGAGGATTCAGGAGCGCTGGGAAGTCTTCATCTGTGGCCGGAGGTTTCCTGTAAGACAGGTGAGAGCGGGGGTGGAGCTTCACACCTGTCCGCCCACTGGTTTACCCACAATGCTCCTTGTCTTTACCCCTCTCACCTGCTCACTTATAGGGTCTGTCTGCTTTATACACCCCCTGTCCATATACACTATTACACCACATGGCCGTCATTACACAGAGCAGCCCCCCCTCCCCCGCAGCCACGCTGTATATATGTTGTGTATATAATGTTCATATGTCTACAGGTTGTGTGTTAATACAAACATAGAGTGTAATTCCTTTAATCCGGCATCCAATAATACAGACACTCTGATAATTCAGCACTTGTTTCTAGCACAGAACTGCAATATAAACCCACAAATCAAGGAGCTCTGTGTGTGGGGATCCCCCAATTATTATACTGGAGCAAGATCATGTAATACCCAAGTCTCCACCAAAAGTAAACAATGGAGGTTGGGAGCCAAAGGGGCCCTAACCATTTGTCAGTACAGGGCCCAGATACTACTAATGGCCGCTCTGGGTCTGGGGTCTTAATTGAATTTGGGGTCTAGTCAGGGGTCTGAATATATTCAGGTGTCTGGTCTAGAGACCGTATTAATATCGGGGTCTGAATTAATTTAGGGCTCTGGTCTGGGGTCTGAATTTAATTTTGGGGTCTGACATCTGACAGATTTTTATCCAATGTAAGTAAAAAAAATAATTAAATTACTATTCAATGACAGCAAGCAGAGATATTAAAATCGTAAGGAAATAATACAGAAAGTATATTGAAAAATGTTATATCTTTCCTTTATACAAAAAATAATTTTTATTCGCAGAAACTGGAATAGCCCTTTAACCCTTTAAGGACCAGACTGATTTTCGTTTTTATGCTTTTTTTTTTCCGCCCTGCCTTCAAAGAGTAATAACTTTTTTTTATTTTTTCGTTGACACGGCCATGTGTGGGTTTCATTTTTACGGGACAAGTTGTACTTTCTAATGGTGCTATTTAACCCCTTCCCGCATTTGTCGTAAGTATACGACATGGAAAGCCAGTGCTTCCCGCAAAATGTCGTATACTTACGCCAAATGTTTGGCACCGGCTCAGAGTCGGTGCCATTATCCCCGGATGTCAGCTGTATTTGACAGCTGACATCCTGCTGTAACGGCGGGACCGAAGTTAACTCCCCGCCATTAAACCCTTAAATGCAGCCGTCAAAAGCGATGGCTACATTAAAGGTGTTTGCATCTCATCGACACCCCAGCAATGAAATCGCTGGGGTGTCGGTGGCTGCAATGGCAACCGGAGGCCTAATAGTGGCCTCCCGGTGTGCCTAGCACGGAAAACTTCCAGCCCCTGCCCGGAGGCGTGGCCTGAAAGGCCTCCATAGCTGCCGGCAAGATGGCGCCGGCTCAGGAGATGAGTCGGCGTCATCAGCGGTGGATATCAGCTTTATGTTACAGCTGACATCCACATGTAACGGCAGGAACCTGAGCTAGCTCCGATCCCTGCCATTAACCCCTCAGATGCAGCGATCGGATCCGATCGCTGGATCTTTGCGGTTGCTAGCAGATCGGCAACTGTGCCCTGCAATCGCACAACTGCCGACTGCTACTATGACACCAGGAGACCTAACAATGGCCTCCTGTTTGCCATTATGGAAGCCGATTAGGCCCCGCTCGGAGGCGAAGCCTACTCGGCTTGCTGTCAGTGAATGACTGACAGATCTAATACATTGCACTACGTAGTTAGTGCAATGTATTAGAAAAAAAATCTGACAGTTGGACCTGCAAGTCCCCTAGTGGGACTAAAGTAAAGTGTAAAAAAATGTGAAAAAAAGTTGTCAAAAATATAATAAAAGTTTTAAGTAATAAAATAAAACACAATCGCCCTTTTTCCCTTATCAAGTCCTTTATTATTGAAAAAAATAAATAAACCATACGTATTTGGTATCGGCGCGACCGTAACGGCCTAAACTATAAAAATATTATGTTATTTATTCCACGCGGTGAACAACGTAAAAAGAAACTTTAAAAATAATTCCAGAATTTCTGTTTTTTGGTCACTTTGCCCTACAAAAATTGAAATAAAGTGATAAAAAAGTCGCACGTATCCAAAAAGGGTGCCTATAAAAACTATAGCTTGTCTAGCAAAAAACAAGCCCTCATACAGCTCCGTCGGCAAAAATTTTTTAAAAGTTATGGCGCTCACAACTTAGCGACAGAAAAAAGACATTATTTTTACAAAAGTATTTTTATTGTCCAAAAAGTTGTAAAACATAAAAAAAGTTCTATAAATTAGGTATTGCCGGAATCGTACTGACCCACAGGATAAAGTTAACATGTAATTTATAACGCATGGTGAACACTGTATAAAAAACTATGACAGAATTGCTGTTTTTTGGTCACCTTGCCTCTCAAAAAATAGGATAAAAGGTGATGAAAAAGTCGCATGTACCCCAAAATGGTACCAATAATAACTACAGCTTGTCCCTCAAAAAAAAACAGCCCTCATACCACTACATCAATGAAAAAATAAAATAAAAATATGCAGTTGTGCAGATCAGAGGGGAACATTTCGTCTGTTTCAAGACACGATTTATCAGGGCCCTCAAATTAGGGAACCAGGAAGGGGAGGGCCCAAACATATCCGCTAGAAGCGAGGGTGCCCGTATTATACCAGGACAACACTTCACAGCAAAATTCCACAAACTGCAAAGGTGCGGAGTGAGGACCAAAAGGGGGATAAGTAAAGACACCGTTTATTAGTGCAACACCGGCCTGTGCAGAAAGGATTCTTCACAGCGCAACACACATCTATGGATCATTTTCTTGTTTACCCCATTATTATACCCCCTGACTATGCCCCTGATGTACTCTGCCCAGCTTACATGTACCCCCACATTACAAACTGAAATACCAGTAATACTCAAACAAAACTACTACCAAGCAAAATCTACGCTTCAAAAGCCAAATGGCGCTCCCACCCATCTGAACCCTACAGTGTGCCCAAACAGCAGTTTACTTCCACATATATGGCGCCACCATACCCGGGAGAACCCTTTTAACAATTTTTTGGGGTGTGTGTCTACAGTGGCATTATCTGGGCACGACATACTTGCCACTGAATTGGCGTATCTAGGGAGAAATTGTAATTTTTACTTTGCACCTTCTGCAGCGCATTTATTTATGGAAAAAACCTGTGGGGTGAAAATGCTCACTACACCCCTTACTAAATGCCTTGAAGGGTGTAGTTTCTAAAATGGGGTCACTTCTGGGGGGTTTATTTTATTATTTCCCATCTAAGCCTCTGCAATTGTGAACCAATTCTGTGTAAATTGCCAAATTAGGCCTCAATTTCGCATGGTACTCTCTCAATGAGCCCTGTCAAATTTCCAGGCAAAAGATTAGAGCCCCATGTAGGGTGATTCTAAAACCGGAAAACACAACATAATAATTAGAGCGCTGTCTTGTTATGGTGGCACAAGCTGGGCACCACATCTTGGCATGTCCCATTTTCACTCTGCAATATCGAGCGCACACTAATTTATGCAAACCTGCAGTGTTAACATGCTCATTACATCCCTAGGTGAATATCTTGAGGGGTGTAGTTTCCAAAATGGGGGTCACTTTTGGGGGGTTTCCAATGTTTTGGTCCCACAGGGGTTTTGCAAATGCAACATAGCCACCAGAAACCAATCCAGCAAAATCTGTACTCCGAAAGCTAAATTGCGCTCCTTCCCTTCTGAGCCCTGCCGTGTGCCCAAAAATTAGTTTATAACGACATATGGGGTATTGCCGTACTCAGGAGAAATTGCTTAACAAATGTTTGTGTTCTTTTTCTGCTTTATTTTTTGAGAAAATGAAAATTTTTGAGCTAAAGCTACGTCTTATTGGGAAAAAAAATGCAATTTTTATTTTCACTGCCCAATTCAAATAAAATCTATGAAACAGCTGTGAGGTCAAAATGCTCACTGCACCCCTAGATTAATTCCTGAAGGGGTGTAGTATCACAAATGGAGTCACTTTTGGGTAGTTTCCACTGTACTGGTACCTTAGGGGCTTTGCAAAAGTGACATGGTGTCAAGAAACCAATCCAGCAAAATCTGTGCTCCAAAAGCGAAAATGCCGCTCCTTCTCTTCTGTTCCTTGCCATGTGCCCAAACAGCAGTTTATGACCACAAATGGGGTATTGCCGTACTCAGGAGAAATTGCTTTACAAATGTTGGGGGGTTTCTTTTTTTTCCTTTATTTGTTTAGAAAATGAAAAATTTTGACCTAAAGCTACGTCTTATTGATGAAAAAGGATTGTTTTTATTTTCACTGCCCAATTCTAATAAATTCTATGAAACACATGTGGGGTCACAATGATCACCACACCCGTAGATCTTCAAGGGGTGTAGTTTCCAAAAATGGGGTCACTTTTTTGTTGTTTTCATTGTTTTGTCCTTTCAGGGGCTCTGTAAATGTGACATTGCCTCCTCAAACCATTCCTGCTAAATTTGAGCTCCAAAAACCAAATGGCGCTCTTTCCCTTCTGAGCCCTGCCGTGTGTCCAAACAGCCGTTTATTACCACATGTGGGGTATTGTTTTACTTGGGAGAAATTGCTTTACAAATTTTGCGAGCTTTTTCTCCTTCAGTACTTGTGGAAATGAGAAAAAATTAGCTAAACCTACATTTTCTTTGAAAGAATGTAGATTTTCATTTTCACAGCCTACTTCCAATAATTTCTGCAAAAAACCTGCAGTGTCAAAATGCTCACTATACCCCTAAATAAATTCCTTCGAGGGGTGTAGTTTCCCAAATAGGGTCACTTTTGGGGGGTTGCCACTGTTTTGGCACCGCAAGAGCCCTTCAAAACTGACATGGAGCCTAAAATATTTTCTAATAAAAAGTAGACCGCAAAATCCTCCTAGGTGCTCCTTTACTTCTGAGGTCTGTGCTTCAGTCCATTAGCACACTAGGGCCACATGTGGTATATTTCCTAAATCTGCAGAACCTGGGCAATAAATATTGAGTTGCATTTCTCTGGTTAAACTTTGTGTTATAAAAAAAATGGATTAAAACAATTTCTGCAACAACAAAAATGTTTATTTGTAAATATCACCTCTACTTTTGTTTAATTCCTGTGAAACGTCTAAAGGGTTAAGACCAGTGGCGTAACTACCGCCGTAGCAGCCGTAGCGACTGCTACGGGGCCCGTGGCATGAGGGGTCCCGTGTCGCCCGCCGGCACGGGCCCCCACCATGGCCGCAGGCTCCGCGAGTAGCCGCTATGGCTGCTACAGCGGGACGCCACTGAACACTACGGCAGAGCAGGGAGGTATCTCCCCGCTCTGCCATTAAACAAAAGACATGTATCCCCTCTCCACAGGATCTCCACAGGACAGGGGATACATGTGTGATCGCTGGCAGCGATAGGGAGAACGGGGGACTGAAAGTCCCCTGAATTTCTCCATCACAAACCTCGGACTTCTGGGGTCTGTGTCGACAGCTCCGTAGAAATGAATGGAGCGCCGGTCGCGCCTGTGCGCATGCGTGACCAGCGCTCCTTTCATCTTTATTGAGCTGCCGACACAGACGCCGGAAGTCAGAGGTTAGTCATGGAGAACTTCAGGGGACTTTCAGTCCCCCGTTCTCCCTATCAATGCCAGCGATCACACATGTATCCCCTATCCTGTGGATAGGAGATGCATGTTATTTGTAGGACACACTATAGGTCGCATTTTTTGGGGGGGGGGGGGGCTGTATGGCGTTCCCTACATGGAGGGGGGTGCTGTATGGCGTTCCCTGCAGGGGGGGCACTGTATGGCGTTCCCTGCAGGGGGGGGCGCTATATGGCGTTCCCTGCAGGGGGGGGGCGCTGTATGGCGTTCCCTGCAGGGGGGAGCTGTATGCCGTTCCCTACAGGGGGGGCTGTATGGCGTTCCCTACAGGGGGGGGCTGTATGGCGTTCCCTACAGGGGGGGATGTATGGCGTTCCCTACAGGGGGGGCTGTATGGCGTTCTCTACAGGGGGGGCTGTATGGCGTTCTCTACAGTGGGGGCTGTATGGTGTTAGATAACGCCATACAGTCCCCCTGTAGATAACGCCATACAGTCACCCCTGTAGATAACGCCATACAGTCCCCCCTGTAGATAACGCCACACAGTCCCCCTGTAGATAACGCCACACAGTCCCCCCTGTAGATAACGCCACACAGTCCCCCCTGTAGATAACGCCACACAGTCCCCCCTGTAGATAACGCCACACAATCCCCCTCTGTAGATAACGCCGCACAGTCCCCCTGTAGATAACGCCACACAGTCCCCCTCTGTAGATAATGCCACACAGTCCCCCTGTAGATAACGCCAAACAGTCCCCCTCTGTAGATAACACCACACAGTTCCCCCTGTAGATAACGCCACACAGTCCCCCTCTGTAGATAACGCCACACAGTCCCCCTCTGTAGATAACACCACACAGTCCCCCCTGTAGATAACGCCACACAATCCCCCTCTGTAGATAACGCCGCACAGTCCCCCCTGTAGATAACGCCACACAGTCCCCCTCTGTAGATAACACCACACAGTCCCCCTGTAGATAACGCCAAACAGTCCCCCTCTGTAGATAACACCACACAGTTCCCCCTCTGTAGATAACACCACACAGCCCCCCTGTAGATAACGCCAAACAGTCCCCCTCTGTAGATAACACCACACAGTTCCCCCTGTAGATAACGCCACACAGTCCCCCTCTGTAGATAATGCCACACAGTCCCCCTCTGTAGATAACACCACACAGTCCCCCCTGTAGATAACGCCAAACAGTCCCCCTCTGTAGATAACACCACACAGTTCCCTCTGTAGATAACGCCACACAGTCCCCCTCTGTAGATAACGCCACACAGTCCCTCTCTGTAGATAACACCACACAGCCCCCCTGTAGATAATGCCACACAGTCCCCCCTGTAGATAACGCCATACAGTCTACAGGGGGGGCTGTATGGCGTTAACGCCATACAGCCCCTCCTGTAGGTAATGCCATACAGCCCCCCCCTGTAGACTGTATGACGTTATCTACAGGGGGGACTGTGTGGCGTTATCTACAGGGGGGCTGTAAAAAAGGCACTATCTACAAGGGGGGGAGGGTTGTGTGACACCCAGGGGAGGGGGGCCCCAGTCAAAAGTTTGCTATGGGGCCCAGTCTTTCCTAGTTACGCCCCTGGTTAAGACACTTTCTAAATGCTGTTTTCAATACTTTGAGGGGTGAAGTTTTTAAAATGGGGTGACTTATTGGTGGTTTCTAATATATAAAGCCCTAAAAGCCGCTTGACAACTGAACTGGCCCCTGTAAAAATAGCCTTTTGAAATTTTCTTGAAAATGTGAGAAATTGCTGCTAAAGTTCTAAGCCTTGTAACGTCATAGAAAAAATAAAAGGATGTTCAAAAAATAATGCTAATGTAAAGTAGACATATGGGGGATGTTATTTAGCAACATTTTTGTGTGGTATAACTTCCTGTCTTACAAGCAGATATATTTAAATTTTGAAAAATGCTAATTTTTGCAATTTTTCGCTAAATTTTGGTGTTTTTCACATTTAAATACTGTATGTATAGAGCAAATTTTGCCAGTAACATAAAGTACAATGTGTCACGAGAAAACAATCTCAGAATCGCTTGGATAGGTTAAAGCATTCCGGAGTTATTACCACATAAAGTGACACATGTCAGAGTTTAAAAATGAGGCTCTGTCAGGAAGGTCAAAAGTGCCTAAAGAGGGAAGGGGTTAATATTATGTGTGATGTACTGGGAAGCTGGAAAAAAAAAATCAGAGTGGAATTGGAAAAAAACATCAGGTCCGCCATTTTCTTATGGATTTCGTTTTTACGGTGTTCACTGTACAGTGAAAGTGACGTGTTACCTTTAGACCTGATTTACATGAGCGTGTGCGTTTTGCGCACGCAAAAAACGCACCGTTTTGCGTGCGCAAAATGCACTTAACAGCTCCGCGTGTGTCATTAGTGTATGATGCGCGGCTGCGTGCTTTTCGCGCAGCCGCCATCAGTATGACACTCTGTTTGGATGTTTGTAGACAGAAAAGCATTTTGTGCTTTTCTGTTTACATTCAGAGTTTGACAGCAGATGCGCGAATCACGCAGTTCGCACGGAAGTGCTTCCATGCGACCTGCGTGGTTTTCACGCACCCATTGACTTCAATGGGTGCGTGATGCGCGAAAAACGCTGAAATATAGAACATGTTGTGAGTTTTACGCAGCGCACTCACGCTGCGCAAAACCCACGGACTGTCTGCACTGCCCCATAGAGTAATATAGGTGCGTACGACACGCGTGAAAAGCACGCACATCGCACGCACGTATATGACGCTCGTGTAAATGATGCCTTATTCTGACGGTCAGTGCGATCGCGGTGATACCAAATTTATATCGTTTTTGTTATGTTTTATTACCTTTAAAAAAAATACAAAGTTTTAAAAAAATATTTGCACCAAATTGTGACCCCCATAATAATGTTTTTATATTTCTGTGTACAGGGCTGTGTAAGGCGTCTTTTTGTACGTGGAAAGATGTGGTTTTTATTGATACCATTTTGGGGAATGTCGGGCATTTCAAACACTTCATTCAATTTTGTGGGCGGTTGTAGTGGCAAAAAAACAGCTATTCAGAATTGTTAAATCTTTTTTCATGCTACGGCGTTCACCGTATTGGATAAATATTTTTATATTATTACAGTTTGGGTATTTTCGGACGCAGGGATACCTAATGTGTTTATGTTTATTTTTATATTGTGATCTAGGGAATTATTTTTATTGTTTTTTAGCCCCTCTAGAGGATTTGTACCTGCGATCATTGGATCGCTTGTGCCATAGACTGCAATATCACAGTATTGCAATCTATGGTGAAATCAGTACTTTGTTATTGAGACCTGCCACAGGAAGGTCCTAATAGCAATCTTCCTATAGCGGGGCTGGGAGCGTTCACAAGGCGGCCAGCTGCTAGAGGAACACACCGGCTCCCGCCATCTTGCCGCGTGTGAGCCGGTGTTACACAGCAGAGACCCAGCGGCTATGACGCCCGCTCTGCTTCTGAGCAGGCGCCATATTTAAATACCCTTTCCTTTACATAAATAGCCAGTGCAGCGACAGGAAAGGGTTAACAGGAAATAACTCCGAAGCAAAACGTTCTTCTTTTCTGCCCCCCTTCAGCCCCCGTAGCATTGATTTGATCACATCTCTATATAAATAGTAAATCTGTCTAGTTATGAAGTGATATGTCACCTCACCATACTGTAGCGTTACATTACTGAGCAGTCTTGCCATTCAGGAGTGTGGACAACTTGGGTGACAACAGTTGTCTGGGTATTCTCTGGGCAGATATACAGAAGTGTCCTTCCTTATCTTATGTCTTCGGCCCCGTGTACACGACCGTATTCTTCATCCGTAATTACCGACCCATTCATTTCTATTGGCCACGGACACCTTTCTGTATTTTTGCTGAAAAAATGATAGAACCTGCCACTCTCCCATAGAAGCCTATGGGCGCTTCCGTATATACGGACGGCTACCGATGTGTATCCGTAAACCGTCCGTATTTACAGAAGCGTTGCTAAGCAACATGTTGGTGACATCATCTGCAGCCTCCCTTTTTTTTACGTATCCGTATATACGGATCAAATACGGATGCACTACAGACCGTATTTGCGGATATCGTTCCATATATATACGGATGACTACGGATAGATGAAAATACGGTCATGTGCATGGGGCCTAACCCGAGATGTATGGCGCGAGATGTTAAACGAAGATGTAAAATAAAGTATTTACTCGGACGGATGCCATATGTCGCCCATAGACTCCCATGTTAAAAACAAGTGTACATTTAACGTCTGCTTTTTTTTTTCTAGATGGCACGAGATTGTATTGAATTGGTATTATGATACATTGTATAACTTGATGCAAGTTAAGGGTTAACACATCTGTAAGGCCCAGTTCACACAAAGTTTTTTGATGCGGAAAACGTATCAGATTTAGTGTCAAAAGAAGTCCCAAACCGCCTCCCATTGATTTCAATGGGAGGCAGAGGCGTTTTTTTCCGCGGCGGATTTCAGCCGCTCGTGTTACAAGAAAGCTGCATGCTCTTTCTTGCCGCGGTTCCGCCTCTGACATCCCATTGAAATCGATGGAAGGCAGAGAAAGCGTTTTTCGAGCCGTTTTTTACCCGAAAAATGCAGCGAAAAAGGCCACGAAAATAGCGGCAAGAATTTGCAGGCAGATTTTCCATTCCTGAATGAATTTTGAGGCAGATTTTTCTAACTGAGAATTATTATTTTTATTTACAATCTATTTACTGTTTTTTCTTCCCTTTTTAGAGATGACGTGTCTTCATATGATGTCATCAGTCCTACTCCTATGTGGTGAACAGGTAAGTTACAAGAGGTAGGTGACTATTTAATATGAATGTATTGTCTGCGTTATTCACATAGAGTATATATGTATACTGCTACACATGGCCGGACGTGTTGCACCCATAAAATGGCGTAATCAGGAAACATTGGTGACATATTTAGGAATGAATGACTCTCTTTTATGGACAGCTGTAGACACATGAAGGATTTTTGTGGGAATGATCTTCTACATGGGGAATAATGCCGGGGTTGCAGATATCTTGTAATGTCTGCCCCTTACATGAAGAGAGTCTCTATAGTGAGACATATGAGAATGCGTGTACGATTGGGAGCAGATCCCATCTACAGCCCCCATATCCTTCCAAATCACTTTACCGCATCATGGGAAATACCTATTTTTGTTGGCAACTTTGCCCATGAAGGAACTTTATGCTTTAGGTTGGGGCAACATGGGAATTTCTAATCATCTGCAACACAAATGCCTACTAGTACTACAGGGACTCAGCAAATGTGACATGGCGCCCAGAAACCATTCCAAACTCCAAATGGTGCTCCTTCCATTCTGAGCCCTACCGTGTGTCCAAACAGATGTTTATGACCACATGTGGGGTATTGTTTTACTCGGGAGAAATTGTTTAACAAATGTTGCGGTGCTTTTTCTCCTTTAGTCCTTGTGGAAATGAAAAAAAAATAGCTAAACCTACATTTTCTTTGAAAAAATTAATATTTTCATTTTTACGGCCTACTTCCAATAAGTTCTGTAAAACGCCTGTAGGGTCAAACTGCTCACTGTACCCCTAGATAATTTCCTCATGGGGTGTAGTTTCCAAAATGAGGTCACTTGTTGGGGGTTTCCACTGTTTTGTCCCCTCAGGGGCTTTGCAAATGTGACATGGCCTCCGCAAACCAATCCTGCTAAATTTGAGCTCCAAGAGCCAAATGGCGCTCTTTCCCTTCTCAGCCCTGCCATGTGTCCAAACAACCATTTATTACCACATGTGGGGTATTGTTTTACTCGGGAGAAATTGCTTTACAAATGTTGTGGTGCTTTTTCTACTTTAGTTCTTTTGGAAATGAAAAAAAAATAGCTAAACCTACATTTTATTTGAAAAAATGTAGATTTTCATTTTCATGGCTTAGTTCCAAAAATTTTTGCAAAAAAACTGGCAGGTCAAAATGCTTGCTACACCCCTAAATAAATTCCTCGAAGGGTGTAGTTTCCCAAATGGGGTCACTTTTGGGGGGTTTCCACTGTTTTAGTTCCACAAGACCTCTTCAAAGCTGACATGGTGCCTAAAATATATTCTAATAAAAAGGAGACCCCAAAATCCACTAGGTGCTACTTTGCTTCGGAGGCCGGTGCTTCAGTCCAGTAGCACGCTACGGCCACATGTGGGATATTTCCTAAAACTGCAGAACCTGGGCAATAAATATTGTGTGGCATTTCTCTGGTAAAACCTTCTGTGGTACAAAAAAAAAGGATTCAAAATGAATTTCTGGAAAAAAATAATGAACTTTGTAAATTTCACCTCTAGTTTGCCTTAATTCCTGTGAAATGTCTAAAGGGTTAAGAAACTTTCTAAATGCTGTTTTGAATACTTTGAGGGGTGCAGTTTTTAAAATGGGGTGACTTATTGGGGGTTTCTAATATCTAAAAGCCAATGACCTCAAAGCCACTTCACAAGTGAACTGGCCCCTGTAAAAATAGCCTTTTGAAATTTTCATGAAAATGTGAGAAATTGCTACTAAAGTTCAAAGCCTTATAATGTCCTAGAAAAATAAAAGGATGTTCAAAAAATGATGCCAAACTAAAGTAGACATATGGGGGATGTTAATTATCAACATGTTTGTGTGTTATAACTGCCTGTCTTACAAGCAGATACATTTAAATTGAGAAAAATGCACATTTTTGCCTTTTTTCGCAAAATTTTGGTGTTTTTCACAATTAAATACTCAATGTATCGGGCAAATTTTGCCAATAACATAAAGTCCAATGTGTCACGAGAAAACAATCTCAGAATCGCTTGGATAGGTAAAAGCATTCCGGAGTTATTACCACATAAATTGAAACATGTCAGATTTGAAAAATGAGGCTCTGTCAGGAAGGTCAAAAGTGGCCACAGCAGGAAGGGGTTAAAGAGGCTCTGTCACCACATTATAAGTGCCCTATGTCATACATAAGGAGATCGGCGCTGTAATGTAGGTGACAGTAATGCTTTCTATTAAACAAAACGATCTATTTTCACCACTTTATTAGCGATTTTAGATTTATGCTAATGAGTGTCTTAATGCCCAAGTGGGCGTGTTTTTACTTCAGACCAAGTGGGCGTTGTACAGGGGAGTGTATGACGCTGACCAATCAGCGTCATGCACTCCTCTCCATTCATTTAGGCAGCGCATAGGGATCCTTTGAGATCGCTATGTGCTGTCTTATACTAACACATTAACAATACTGAAGTGTTTAGACAGTGAAGAGACATTCCACGGGATACCTATTCACAATCTCTGCACTTCGTTAATGTGTCTATGGTAGTTACAGCAGAGCACAGCGTAATCTCGCGAGATTACGCTGTAGATGACAGGTTACAACGAGATGTTGCCCTAGAAAAGGGCCAAAACAAAGAGAGACCTAAAGAGGCCAAAATAAATGGTACCCAAATGAGGACCATAGAAATGGTGCCCGAGAAAGGACCATATAAATAGTGCCCGAGGACCACTGAAATGGTGCCTGCGTGTGGCCAAAAAAAGATGATGCCCTAGAAAAGGGCCAAAACAAAGAGAGCCCTAAAGAGGCCAAATAAATGGTACCTAGATGAAGACCATAGAAATGGTTCCTGAGTAAGGACTGTATAAATAGTGCCCGAGAACCACTAAAATGGTGCCTGCGTGTGGCCAAAAACAGATGATGCCCTAGAAAAGGGCTAAAACAAAGAGAGCCCTAAAGATGCCAAATAAATGGTACCTAGATAAAGACCATAGAAATGGTTCCCGAGTAATGACTGTATAAATAGTGCCAGAGGACCACTGAAATGGTGCCTGCGTGTGGCCAAAAACAGATGCCCTAGAAAAGGGTCAAAACAAATAGAGACCTAAAGAGGCCAAAATAAATGGTACCTAGATGAAGACCATAGAAATGGTTCCCAAGTAAGGACTATATAAATAGTGCCCGAGGACCACTGAAATGGTGCCTGTGTGTGGCCAAAAACAGATGATGCCCTAGAAAAGGGTCAGAACAAATAGAGCCCTAAAGAGGCTAAAATAAATGGTAATGGATGAGTATAATATAGTGAGTGTGGGTAGGTTTGTGTAAAATGGAAGTGTGTTATTTAGTGAGTGCAAATAAGTATATAATAGATGAGTGTAACTTAGTGAGTTTGGGTAGGTATATAATGGATGAGTGTAATATAGTGAGTGCAGATAGGTAGGTATATAATGGATGAGTGTAATATAGTGAGTGCAGATAGGTAGGTATATAATGGATGAGTGTAATATAATGAGTGCAGGTAGGTATATATTGGATGAGTGTAATATAGTGAGTGCAGATAGGTAGGTATATAATGGATGAGTGTAATATAGTGAGTGCAGATAGGTAGGTATATATTGGATGAGTGTAATATAGTGAGTGCAGATAGGTATATAATGGATGAGTGTAATATAATGAGTGCAGGTAGGTATATAATGGATGAGTGTAAAATAGTGAGTGCAGATAGGTAGGTATATATTGGATGAGTGTAATATAGTGAGTGCAGATAGGTAGGTATATATTGGATGAGTGTAATATAGTGAGTGCAGATAGGTAGGTATATAATGGATGAGTGTAATATAATGAGTGCAGGTAGGTATATAATGGATGAGTGTAATATAGTGAGTGCAGATAGGTAGGTATATAATGGATGAGTGTAATATAGTGAGTGCAGATAGGTAGGTATATAATGGATGAGTGTAATATAGTGAGTGCAGATAGGTAGGTATATAATGGATGAGTGTAATATAGTGAGTGCAGGTAGGTATATAATGGATGAGTGTAATATAATGAGTGCAGGTAGGTATATAATGGATGAGTGTAAGGGCATGACCACACGTGGCGGAATTTCACTGAAATTCCGCTGCGGACACTCCGCAGCGTTAATCCGCAGCGGAGCCGTTTGTCCATTGACTTACACTTTAATTTAGCAGTGTTCGTTTAGACGAGGCTGAAAATTCCGCTGCGGAGCATAGGCTGCGGAGCGGAATTTGGTGTCCGCAGCATGCTCTGTCTGTTGCGGAGCAGTGGCGGACTGGTTGCGGACTCATGGCGGAATTTCTCCATTGACTTCAATGGAGAGTCAAAATTCCGCAATGAAGTCCGCAGATCTTATGTGTGCTGCGGAGCGTATTGTTTTTACTACCATGACATTTCTTCATTCTGGCTGGACCTATGTATTTCTAGGTCTACAGCCAGACTGAGGAAGTCAATGGGGCTCCCGTAATGACGGGAGCGTTGCTAGGAGACGTCTGTAAATAGTCACTGTCCAGGGTGCTGAAAGAGTTACGCGATCGGCAGTAACTGTTTCTGCACCCGGGACAGTGACTACCGATCTCAATATACATGTATCTGTAAAAAAAAATATAAGTTCATACTTACCGAGAACTCCCTGCGTCTGTCTCCAGTCCGGCCTCCCAGGATGACGTTTCAGTCTAAGTGACGGCTGCAGCCAATCACAGGCCAAGCACAGGCTGCAGCGGTCACATGGACTGGAGCGTCATCCAGGGAGGTCGGGCTGGATGCCGAAAGAGGGACGCGTCACCAAGACAACGGGCGGTAAGTATGAATTTCTTTGACTTTCACTAGGGAAAGTGCTGTCCCTTCTCTCTATCCTGCACTGAATAGGGAGAAGGGAAGCACTTTTCCTGCAGTCCGCAGCGGCCAGTCCGGATCAATTTTCTGCACATTTTGTGCAGATCCGCAGCAGAATCTGCAACTCAGATTCTGTGCGGCATTGATGCGGACAGTTGCGGAGGAAATCCGCCACGTGTGGTCATGCCCTAATATAGTGAGTGCAGATAGGTAGGTATATAATGGATGAGTGTAATATAGTGAGTGCAGGTAGGTATATAATGTATGAGTGTAATATAATGAGTGCAGGTAGGTATATAATGGATGAGTGTAATATAATGAGTGCAGGTAGGTATATAATGGATGAGTGTAATATAATGAGTGCAGGTAGGTATATAATGTATGAGTGTAATATAATGAGTGCAGGTAGGTATATAATGGATGAGTGTAATATAGTGAGTGCAGATAGGTAGGTATATAATAGATGAGTGTAATATAGTGAGTGCAGATAGGTAGGTATATAATGGATGAGTGTAATATAGTGAGTGCAGATAGGTAGG
>NW_027462110.1:0-48357 GCF_050947455.1 Rhinoderma darwinii
AGTAACAAATCCAAATTGCTGCTCTCTTTGTAGGCAAGCAAGGCTTTGTTGCAACTGCAATTCTTACTTCTTCTTGAAATGTAGGGACGACAGTACATTCCATCACATCCATCTAGTGTACACAGGTAGGTCCATTGTGGCGGGCAGGCGAGCGGGCGGGCTGCTTTATTGGCTGTTTGCTGTTCCCCTACTCCACTCCACTATTTGACTGTTGTGCTGCATCAATCAATCAATCAATCAATCAATCAATCAATCAATCAATCAGTGGCTGGCTCAGGTGCAGCTCTTTAACTTACCTAAAAGGGAGGGCGGAGAGAAGACAAGGAAGGTGAATGAGGTGTTCCAATGTGAAATGCCGGAAACACAGAAACACAGACGACACACAACAAGAGGTGGCAATCTATTCATTAATTGCATTTAATCAATGAGCTCATTATCACTCATGCATTGTCCAACAGGTGTTGAAATAATGGGATTAAAAGGGGAGATCCCTTCAGAAAGACAGAAACAATAGCAAAGACAAAAAACACTTTTGGAATCTGCTTTTAGTCAACACATAAGGAAAGGGTGCACCGGTCCTGGAAATACTGCAATACCAGGTCAATGCGTGGAGTGGACAGAGCAAGCTCTATTTCCATCTCCCTGTTCTAAAAATCCATTTAATATATGGTCCCCAGATAGGGGACGTATCAGATATTAAACTGATAAGAACAGATACTACACTTGATCTTAGCCAAAAGGCCGAGAAGCGATAACCCGAACGGGCCGCGCGTTGCCCGAGCCTGCCCGATACTGCTGTTCAGCCCTTGCAGCGATTCAGCCTACTTCTAGGCAATTCCATGGGGCCCTGCAGGCTCACACACTCACAGCTACACGGGAGGTGAATAAAGGCCGGAGAGGAAGCCAGACAGGATTTGCTTCTTTTGCTTGCACCACAATGCAGTGCTGAAAGAGGAGGAATCTACATAAAAACGCCTTCCTGGCAACGCCCAAATGCCCTGCTGCCATGCAGATAAACACTGGCAGCGGCAGCAAGTGCATGCCCACAGCCACCCCTTGTTCCTTCACACCTTGTATCAGCTGTAATCCAGTCCAGTCCAGTGCTGCCTGCTGAGCAGCACTGACCAACACTGCCTGGGCCCAGGCTTTTATCTCTGAGGCCCCATTATGATGTCAGAAAGCTGGCTCTGGAATCCTGAGGGCTCCACTATGACACGTGCAAAGTTCCGTCTGAACTTTATATAAGACGGTGAGGCTCAGTCAGTCACTCAGTGTTGCCTGAGAGGGCAACACTGCAACAGCCGGCCGCCAGGCTGTCTTTTTTTTGCACAGCTAGTTGCCTCCAGGAGGCCACAAGAGGGAGACAAGGGACTGCAAAATGGAAAATAGGCATCCACCAACTTTACAGACAACTTCTCCTTGCTCCTACAACCTCCATCCTTGCACAGTTTGTTATTCTTCTAGGTAACATAGTAACAAATCCAAATTGCTGCTCTCTTTGTAGGCAAGCAAGGCTTTGTTGCAACTGCAATTCTTACTTCTTCTTGAAATGTAGGGACGACAGTACATTCCATCACATCCATCTAGTGTACACAGGTAGGTCCATTGTGGCGGGCAGGCGAGCGGGCGGGCTGCTTTATTGGCTGTTTGCTGTTCCCCTACTCCACTCCACTATTTGACTGTTGTGCTGCATCAATCAATCAATCAATCAATCAATCAATCAATCAATCAATCAATCAATCAATCAATCAGTGGCTGGCTCAGGTGCAGCTCTTTAACTTACCTAAAAGGGAGGGCGGAGAGAAGACAAGGAAGGTGAATGAGGTGTTCCAATGTGAAATGCCGGAAACACAGAAACACAGACGACACACAACAAGAGGTGGCAATCTATTCATTAATTGCATTTAATCAATGAGCTCATTATCACTCATGCATTGTCCAACAGGTGTTGAAATAATGGGATTAAAAGGGGAGATCCCTTCAGAAAGACAGAAACAATAGCAAAGACAAAAAACACTTTTGGAATCTGCTTTTAGTCAACACATAAGGAAAGGGTGCACCGGTCCTGGAAATACTGCAATACCAGGTCAATGCGTGGAGTGGACAGAGCAAGCTCTATTTCCATCTCCCTGTTCTAAAAATCCATTTAATATATGGTCCCCAGATAGGGGACGTATCAGATATTAAACTGATAAGAACAGACACTACACTTGATCTTAGCCAAAAGGCCGAGAAGCGATAACCCGAACGGGCCGCGCGTTGCCCGAGCCTGCCCGATACTGCTGTTCAGCCCTTGCAGCGATTCAGCCTACTTCTAGGCAATTCCATGGGGCCCTGCAGGCTCACACACTCACAGCTACACGGGAGGTGAATAAAGGCCGGAGAGGAAGCCAGACAGGATTTGCTTCTTTTGCTTGCACCACAATGCAGTGCTGAAAGAGGAGGAATCTACATAAAAACGCCTTCCTGGCAACGCCCAAATGCCCTGCTGCCATGCAGATAAACACTGGCAGCGGCAGCAAGTGCATGCCCACAGCCACCCCTTGTTCCTTCACACCTTGTATCAGCTGTAATCCAGTCCAGTCCAGTGCTGCCTGCTGAGCAGCACTGACCAACACTGCCTGGGCCCAGGCTTTTATCTCTGAGGCCCCATTATGATGTCAGAAAGCTGGCTCTGGAATCCTGAGGGCTCCACTATGACACGTGCAAAGTTCCGTCTGAACTTTATATAAGACGGTGAGGCTCAGTCAGTCACTCAGTGTTGCCTGAGAGGGCAACACTGCAACAGCCGGCCGCCAGGCTGTCTTTTTTTTGCACAGCTAGTTGCCTCCAGGAGGCCACAAGAGGGAGACAAGGGACTGCAAAATGGAAAATAGGCATCCACCAACTTTACAGACAACTTCTCCTTGCTCCTACAACCTCCATCCTTGCACAGTTTGTTATTCTTCTAGGTAACATAGTAACAAATCCAAATTGCTGCTCTCTTTGTAGGCAAGCAAGGCTTTGTTGCAACTGCAATTCTTACTTCTTCTTGAAATGTAGGGACGACAGTACATTCCATCACATCCATCTAGTGTACACAGGTAGGTCCATTGTGGCGGGCAGGCGAGCGGGCGGGCTGCTTTATTGGCTGTTTGCTGTTCCCCTACTCCACTCCACTATTTGACTGTTGTGCTGCATCAATCAATCAATCAATCAATCAATCAATCAATCAATCAATCAATCAATCAATCAATCAATCAATCAGTGGCTGGCTCAGGTGCAGCTCTTTAACTTACCTAAAAGGGAGGGCGGAGAGAAGACAAGGAAGGTGAATGAGGTGTTCCAATGTGAAATGCCGGAAACACAGAAACACAGACGACACACAACAAGAGGTGGCAATCTATTCATTAATTGCATTTAATCAATGAGCTCATTATCACTCATGCATTGTCCAACAGGTGTTGAAATAATGGGATTAAAAGGGGAGATCCCTTCAGAAAGACAGAAACAATAGCAAAGACAAAAAACACTTTTGGAATCTGCTTTTAGTCAACACATAAGGAAAGGGTGCACCGGTCCTGAAAATACTGCAATACCAGGTCAATGCGTGGAGTGGACAGAGCAAGCTCTATTTCCATCTCCCTGTTCTAAAAATCCATTTAATATATGGTCCCCAGATAGGGGACGTATCAGATATTAAACTGATAAGAACAGATACTACACTTGATCTTAGCCAAAAGGCCGAGAAGCGATAACCCGAACGGGCCGCGCGTTGCCCGAGCCTGCCCGATACTGCTGTTCAGCCCTTGCAGCGATTCAGCCTACTTCTAGGCAATTCCATGGGGCCCTGCAGGCTCACACACTCACAGCTACACGGGAGGTGAATAAAGGCCGGAGAGGAAGCCAGACAGGATTTGCTTCTTTTGCTTGCACCACAATGCAGTGCTGAAAGAGGAGGAATCTACATAAAAACGCCTTCCTGGCAACGCCCAAATGCCCTGCTGCCATGCAGATAAACACTGGCAGCGGCAGCAAGTGCATGCCCACAGCCACCCCTTGTTCCTTCACACCTTGTATCAGCTGTAATCCAGTCCAGTCCAGTGCTGCCTGCTGAGCAGCACTGACCAACACTGCCTGGGCCCAGGCTTTTATCTCTGAGGCCCCATTATGATGTCAGAAAGCTGGCTCTGGAATCCTGAGGGCTCCACTATGACACGTGCAAAGTTCCGTCTGAACTTTATATAAGACGGTGAGGCTCAGTCAGTCACTCAGTGTTGCCTGAGAGGGCAACACTGCAACAGCCGGCCGCCAGGCTGTCTTTTTTTTGCACAGCTAGTTGCCTCCAGGAGGCCACAAGAGGGAGACAAGGGACTGCAAAATGGAAAATAGGCATCCACCAACTTTACAGACAACTTCTCCTTGCTCCTACAACCTCCATCCTTGCACAGTTTGTTATTCTTCTAGGTAACATAGTAACAAATCCAAATTGCTGCTCTCTTTGTAGGCAAGCAAGGCTTTGTTGCAACTGCAATTCTTACTTCTTCTTGAAATGTAGGGACGACAGTACATTCCATCACATCCATCTAGTGTACACAGGTAGGTCCATTGTGGCGGGCAGGCGAGCGGGCGGGCTGCTTTATTGGCTGTTTGCTGTTCCCCTACTCCACTCCACTATTTGACTGTTGTGCTGCATCAATCAATCAATCAATCAATCAATCAATCAATCAATCAATCAATCAATCAATCAGTGGCTGGCTCAGGTGCAGCTCTTTAACTTACCTAAAAGGGAGGGCGGAGAGAAGACAAGGAAGGTGAATGAGGTGTTCCAATGTGAAATGCCGGAAACACAGAAACACAGACGACACACAACAAGAGGTGGCAATCTATTCATTAATTGCATTTAATCAATGAGCTCATTATCACTCATGCATTGTCCAACAGGTGTTGAAATAATGGGATTAAAAGGGGAGATCCCTTCAGAAAGACAGAAACAATAGCAAAGACAAAAAACACTTTTGGAATCTGCTTTTAGTCAACACATAAGGAAAGGGTGCACCGGTCCTGGAAATACTGCAATACCAGGTCAATGCGTGGAGTGGACAGAGCAAGCTCTATTTCCATCTCCCTGTTCTAAAAATCCATTTAATATATGGTCCCCAGATAGGGGACGTATCAGATATTAAACTGATAAGAACAGATACTACACTTGATCTTAGCCAAAAGGCCGAGAAGCGATAACCCGAACGGGCCGCGCGTTGCCCGAGCCTGCCCGATACTGCTGTTCAGCCCTTGCAGCGATTCAGCCTACTTCTAGGCAATTCCATGGGGCCCTGCAGGCTCACACACTCACAGCTACACGGGAGGTGAATAAAGGCCGGAGAGGAAGCCAGACAGGATTTGCTTCTTTTGCTTGCACCACAATGCAGTGCTGAAAGAGGAGGAATCTACATAAAAACGCCTTCCTGGCAACGCCCAAATGCCCTGCTGCCATGCAGATAAACACTGGCAGCGGCAGCAAGTGCATGCCCACAGCCACCCCTTGTTCCTTCACACCTTGTATCAGCTGTAATCCAGTCCAGTCCAGTGCTGCCTGCTGAGCAGCACTGACCAACACTGCCTGGGCCCAGGCTTTTATCTCTGAGGCCCCATTATGATGTCAGAAAGCTGGCTCTGGAATCCTGAGGGCTCCACTATGACACGTGCAAAGTTCCGTCTGAACTTTATATAAGACGGTGAGGCTCAGTCAGTCACTCAGTGTTGCCTGAGAGGGCAACACTGCAACAGCCGGCCGCCAGGCTGTCTTTTTTTTGCACAGCTAGTTGCCTCCAGGAGGCCACAAGAGGGAGACAAGGGACTGCAAAATGGAAAATAGGCATCCACCAACTTTACAGACAACTTCTCCTTGCTCCTACAACCTCCATCCTTGCACAGTTTGTTATTCTTCTAGGTAACATAGTAACAAATCCAAATTGCTGCTCTCTTTGTAGGCAAGCAAGGCTTTGTTGCAACTGCAATTCTTACTTCTTCTTGAAATGTAGGGACGACAGTACATTCCATCACATCCATCTAGTGTACACAGGTAGGTCCATTGTGGCGGGCAGGCGAGCGGGCGGGCTGCTTTATTGGCTGTTTGCTGTTCCCCTACTCCACTCCACTATTTGACTGTTGTGCTGCATCAATCAATCAATCAATCAATCAATCAATCAATCAATCAATCAATCAATCAATCAATCAATCAATCAATCAATCAATCAGTGGCTGGCTCAGGTGCAGCTCTTTAACTTACCTAAAAGGGAGGGCGGAGAGAAGACAAGGAAGGTGAATGAGGTGTTCCAATGTGAAATGCCGGAAACACAGAAACACAGACGACACACAACAAGAGGTGGCAATCTATTCATTAATTGCATTTAATCAATGAGCTCATTATCACTCATGCATTGTCCAACAGGTGTTGAAATAATGGGATTAAAAGGGGAGATCCCTTCAGAAAGACAGAAACAATAGCAAAGACAAAAAACACTTTTGGAATCTGCTTTTAGTCAACACATAAGGAAAGGGTGCACCGGTCCTGGAAATACTGCAATACCAGGTCAATGCGTGGAGTGGACAGAGCAAGCTCTATTTCCATCTCCCTGTTCTAAAAATCCATTTAATATATGGTCCCCAGATAGGGGACGTATCAGATATTAAACTGATAAGAACAGACACTACACTTGATCTTAGCCAAAAGGCCGAGAAGCGATAACCCGAACGGGCCGCGCGTTGCCCGAGCCTGCCCGATACTGCTGTTCAGCCCTTGCAGCGATTCAGCCTACTTCTAGGCAATTCCATGGGGCCCTGCAGGCTCACACACTCACAGCTACACGGGAGGTGAATAAAGGCCGGAGAGGAAGCCAGACAGGATTTGCTTCTTTTGCTTGCACCACAATGCAGTGCTGAAAGAGGAGGAATCTACATAAAAACGCCTTCCTGGCAACGCCCAAATGCCCTGCTGCCATGCAGATAAACACTGGCAGCGGCAGCAAGTGCATGCCCACAGCCACCCCTTGTTCCTTCACACCTTGTATCAGCTGTAATCCAGTCCAGTCCAGTGCTGCCTGCTGAGCAGCACTGACCAACACTGCCTGGGCCCAGGCTTTTATCTCTGAGGCCCCATTATGATGTCAGAAAGCTGGCTCTGGAATCCTGAGGGCTCCACTATGACACGTGCAAAGTTCCGTCTGAACTTTATATAAGACGGTGAGGCTCAGTCAGTCACTCAGTGTTGCCTGAGAGGGCAACACTGCAACAGCCGGCCGCCAGGCTGTCTTTTTTTTGCACAGCTAGTTGCCTCCAGGAGGCCACAAGAGGGAGACAAGGGACTGCAAAATGGAAAATAGGCATCCACCAACTTTACAGACAACTTCTCCTTGCTCCTACAACCTCCATCCTTGCACAGTTTGTTATTCTTCTAGGTAACATAGTAACAAATCCAAATTGCTGCTCTCTTTGTAGGCAAGCAAGGCTTTGTTGCAACTGCAATTCTTACTTCTTCTTGAAATGTAGGGACGACAGTACATTCCATCACATCCATCTAGTGTACACAGGTAGGTCCATTGTGGCGGGCAGGCGAGCGGGCGGGCTGCTTTATTGGCTGTTTGCTGTTCCCCTACTCCACTCCACTATTTGACTGTTGTGCTGCATCAATCAATCAATCAATCAATCAATCAATCAATCAATCAATCAATCAATCAATCAGTGGCTGGCTCAGGTGCAGCTCTTTAACTTACCTAAAAGGGAGGGCGGAGAGAAGACAAGGAAGGTGAATGAGGTGTTCCAATGTGAAATGCCGGAAACACAGAAACACAGACGACACACAACAAGAGGTGGCAATCTATTCATTAATTGCATTTAATCAATGAGCTCATTATCACTCATGCATTGTCCAACAGGTGTTGAAATAATGGGATTAAAAGGGGAGATCCCTTCAGAAAGACAGAAACAATAGCAAAGACAAAAAACACTTTTGGAATCTGCTTTTAGTCAACACATAAGGAAAGGGTGCACCGGTCCTGGAAATACTGCAATACCAGGTCAATGCGTGGAGTGGACAGAGCAAGCTCTATTTCCATCTCCCTGTTCTAAAAATCCATTTAATATATGGTCCCCAGATAGGGGACGTATCAGATATTAAACTGATAAGAACAGACACTACACTTGATCTTAGCCAAAAGGCCGAGAAGCGATAACCCGAACGGGCCGCGCGTTGCCCGAGCCTGCCCGATACTGCTGTTCAGCCCTTGCAGCGATTCAGCCTACTTCTAGGCAATTCCATGGGGCCCTGCAGGCTCACACACTCACAGCTACACGGGAGGTGAATAAAGGCCGGAGAGGAAGCCAGACAGGATTTGCTTCTTTTGCTTGCACCACAATGCAGTGCTGAAAGAGGAGGAATCTACATAAAAACGCCTTCCTGGCAACGCCCAAATGCCCTGCTGCCATGCAGATAAACACTGGCAGCGGCAGCAAGTGCATGCCCACAGCCACCCCTTGTTCCTTCACACCTTGTATCAGCTGTAATCCAGTCCAGTCCAGTGCTGCCTGCTGAGCAGCACTGACCAACACTGCCTGGGCCCAGGCTTTTATCTCTGAGGCCCCATTATGATGTCAGAAAGCTGGCTCTGGAATCCTGAGGGCTCCACTATGACACGTGCAAAGTTCCGTCTGAACTTTATATAAGACGGTGAGGCTCAGTCAGTCACTCAGTGTTGCCTGAGAGGGCAACACTGCAACAGCCGGCCGCCAGGCTGTCTTTTTTTTGCACAGCTAGTTGCCTCCAGGAGGCCACAAGAGGGAGACAAGGGACTGCAAAATGGAAAATAGGCATCCACCAACTTTACAGACAACTTCTCCTTGCTCCTACAACCTCCATCCTTGCACAGTTTGTTATTCTTCTAGGTAACATAGTAACAAATCCAAATTGCTGCTCTCTTTGTAGGCAAGCAAGGCTTTGTTGCAACTGCAATTCTTACTTCTTCTTGAAATGTAGGGACGACAGTACATTCCATCACATCCATCTAGTGTACACAGGTAGGTCCATTGTGGCGGGCAGGCGAGCGGGCGGGCTGCTTTATTGGCTGTTTGCTGTTCCCCTACTCCACTCCACTATTTGACTGTTGTGCTGCATCAATCAATCAATCAATCAATCAATCAATCAATCAATCAATCAATCAGTGGCTGGCTCAGGTGCAGCTCTTTAACTTACCTAAAAGGGAGGGCGGAGAGAAGACAAGGAAGGTGAATGAGGTGTTCCAATGTGAAATGCCGGAAACACAGAAACACAGACGACACACAACAAGAGGTGGCAATCTATTCATTAATTGCATTTAATCAATGAGCTCATTATCACTCATGCATTGTCCAACAGGTGTTGAAATAATGGGATTAAAAGGGGAGATCCCTTCAGAAAGACAGAAACAATAGCAAAGACAAAAAACACTTTTGGAATCTGCTTTTAGTCAACACATAAGGAAAGGGTGCACCGGTCCTGGAAATACTGCAATACCAGGTCAATGCGTGGAGTGGACAGAGCAAGCTCTATTTCCATCTCCCTGTTCTAAAAATCCATTTAATATATGGTCCCCAGATAGGGGACGTATCAGATATTAAACTGATAAGAACAGATACTACACTTGATCTTAGCCAAAAGGCCGAGAAGCGATAACCCGAACGGGCCGCGCGTTGCCCGAGCCTGCCCGATACTGCTGTTCAGCCCTTGCAGCGATTCAGCCTACTTCTAGGCAATTCCATGGGGCCCTGCAGGCTCACACACTCACAGCTACACGGGAGGTGAATAAAGGCCGGAGAGGAAGCCAGACAGGATTTGCTTCTTTTGCTTGCACCACAATGCAGTGCTGAAAGAGGAGGAATCTACATAAAAACGCCTTCCTGGCAACGCCCAAATGCCCTGCTGCCATGCAGATAAACACTGGCAGCGGCAGCAAGTGCATGCCCACAGCCACCCCTTGTTCCTTCACACCTTGTATCAGCTGTAATCCAGTCCAGTCCAGTGCTGCCTGCTGAGCAGCACTGACCAACACTGCCTGAGCCCAGGCTTTTATCTCTGAGGCCCCATTATGATGTCAGAAAGCTGGCTCTGGAATCCTGAGGGCTCCACTATGACACGTGCAAAGTTCCGTCTGAACTTTATATAAGACGGTGAGGCTCAGTCAGTCACTCAGTGTTGCCTGAGAGGGCAACACTGCAACAGCCGGCCGCCAGGCTGTCTTTTTTTTGCACAGCTAGTTGCCTCCAGGAGGCCACAAGAGGGAGACAAGGGACTGCAAAATGGAAAATAGGCATCCACCAACTTTACAGACAACTTCTCCTTGCTCCTACAACCTCCATCCTTGCACAGTTTGTTATTCTTCTAGGTAACATAGTAACAAATCCAAATTGCTGCTCTCTTTGTAGGCAAGCAAGGCTTTGTTGCAACTGCAATTCTTACTTCTTCTTGAAATGTAGGGACGACAGTACATTCCATCACATCCATCTAGTGTACACAGGTAGGTCCATTGTGGCGGGCAGGCGAGCGGGCGGGCTGCTTTATTGGCTGTTTGCTGTTCCCCTACTCCACTCCACTATTTGACTGTTGTGCTGCATCAATCAATCAATCAATCAATCAATCAATCAATCAATCAATCAATCAATCAATCAGTGGCTGGCTCAGGTGCAGCTCTTTAACTTACCTAAAAGGGAGGGCGGAGAGAAGACAAGGAAGGTGAATGAGGTGTTCCAATGTGAAATGCCGGAAACACAGAAACACAGACGACACACAACAAGAGGTGGCAATCTATTCATTAATTGCATTTAATCAATGAGCTCATTATCACTCATGCATTGTCAAACAGGTGTTGAAATAATGGGATTAAAAGGGGAGATCCCTTCAGAAAGACAGAAACAATAGCAAAGACAAAAAACACTTTTGGAATCTGCTTTTAGTCAACACATAAGGAAAGGGTGCACCGGTCCTGGAAATACTGCAATACCAGGTCAATGCGTGGAGTGGACAGAGCAAGCTCTATTTCCATCTCCCTGTTCTAAAAAATCCATTTAATATATGGTCCCCAGATAGGGGACGTATCAGATATTAAACTGATAAGAACAGATACTACACTTGATCTTAGCCAAAAGGCCGAGAAGCGATAACCCGAACGGGCCGCGCGTTGCCCGAGCCTGCCCGATACTGCTGTTCAGCCCTTGCAGCGATTCAGCCTACTTCTAGGCAATTCCATGGGGCCCTGCAGGCTCACACACTCACAGCTACACGGGAGGTGAATAAAGGCCGGAGAGGAAGCCAGACAGGATTTGCTTCTTTTGCTTGCACCACAATGCAGTGCTGAAAGAGGAGGAATCTACATAAAAACGCCTTCCTGGCAACGCCCAAATGCCCTGCTGCCATGCAGATAAACACTGGCAGCGGCAGCAAGTGCATGCCCACAGCCACCCCTTGTTCCTTCACACCTTGTATCAGCTGTAATCCAGTCCAGTCCAGTGCTGCCTGCTGAGCAGCACTGACCAACACTGCCTGGGCCCAGGCTTTTATCTCTGAGGCCCCATTATGATGTCAGAAAGCTGGCTCTGGAATCCTGAGGGCTCCACTATGACACGTGCAAAGTTCCGTCTGAACTTTATATAAGACGGTGAGGCTCAGTCAGTCACTCAGTGTTGCCTGAGAGGGCAACACTGCAACAGCCGGCCGCCAGGCTGTCTTTTTTTTGCACAGCTAGTTGCCTCCAGGAGGCCACAAGAGGGAGACAAGGGACTGCAAAATGAAAAATAGGCATCCACCAACTTTACAGACAACTTCTCCTTGCTCCTACAACCTCCATCCTTGCACAGTTTGTTATTCTTCTAGGTAACATAGTAACAAATCCAAATTGCTGCTCTCTTTGTAGGCAAGCAAGGCTTTGTTGCAACTGCAATTCTTACTTCTTCTTGAAATGTAGGGACGACAGTACATTCCATCACATCCATCTAGTGTACACAGGTAGGTCCATTGTGGCGGGCAGGCGAGCGGGCGGGCTGCTTTATTGGCTGTTTGCTGTTCCCCTACTCCACTCCACTATTTGACTGTTGTGCTGCATCAATCAATCAATCAATCAATCAATCAATCAATCAATCAGTGGCTGGCTCAGGTGCAGCTCTTTAACTTACCTAAAAGGGAGGGCGGAGAGAAGACAAGGAAGGTGAATGAGGTGTTCCAATGTGAAATGCCGGAAACACAGAAACACAGACGACACACAACAAGAGGTGGCAATCTATTCATTAATTGCATTTAATCAATGAGCTCATTATCACTCATGCATTGTCCAACAGGTGTTGAAATAATGGGATTAAAAGGGGAGATCCCTTCAGAAAGACAGAAACAATAGCAAAGACAAAAAACACTTTTGGAATCTGCTTTTAGTCAACACATAAGGAAAGGGTGCACCGGTCCTGGAAATACTGCAATACCAGGTCAATGCGTGGAGTGGACAGAGCAAGCTCTATTTCCATCTCCCTGTTCTAAAAATCCATTTAATATATGGTCCCCAGATAGGGGACGTATCAGATATTAAACTGATAAGAACAGATACTACACTTGATCTTAGCCAAAAGGCCGAGAAGCGATAACCCGAACGGGCCGCGCGTTGCCCGAGCCTGCCCGATACTGCTGTTCAGCCCTTGCAGCGATTCAGCCTACTTCTAGGCAATTCCATGGGGCCCTGCAGGCTCACACACTCACAGCTACACGGGAGGTGAATAAAGGCCGGAGAGGAAGCCAGACAGGATTTGCTTCTTTTGCTTGCACCACAATGCAGTGCTGAAAGAGGAGGAATCTACATAAAAACGCCTTCCTGGCAACGCCCAAATGCCCTGCTGCCATGCAGATAAACACTGGCAGCGGCAGCAAGTGCATGCCCACAGCCACCCCTTGTTCCTTCACACCTTGTATCAGCTGTAATCCAGTCCAGTCCAGTGCTGCCTGCTGAGCAGCACTGACCAACACTGCCTGGGCCCAGGCTTTTATCTCTGAGGCCCCATTATGATGTCAGAAAGCTGGCTCTGGAATCCTGAGGGCTCCACTATGACACGTGCAAAGTTCCGTCTGAACTTTATATAAGACGGTGAGGCTCAGTCAGTCACTCAGTGTTGCCTGAGAGGGCAACACTGCAACAGCCGGCCGCCAGGCTGTCTTTTTTTTGCACAGCTAGTTGCCTCCAGGAGGCCACAAGAGGGAGACAAGGGACTGCAAAATGGAAAATAGGCATCCACCAACTTTACAGACAACTTCTCCTTGCTCGTACAACCTCCATCCTTGCACAGTTTGTTATTCTTCTAGGTAACATAGTAACAAATCCAAATTGCTGCTCTCTTTGTAGGCAAGCAAGGCTTTGTTGCAACTGCAATTCTTACTTCTTCTTGAAATGTAGGGACGACAGTACATTCCATCACATCCATCTAGTGTACACAGGTAGGTCCATTGTGGCGGGCAGGCGAGCGGGCGGGCTGCTTTATTGGCTGTTTGCTGTTCCCCTACTCCACTCCACTATTTGACTGTTGTGCTGCATCAATCAATCAATCAATCAATCAATCAATCAATCAATCAATCAATCAATCAATCAATCAGTGGCTGGCTCAGGTGCAGCTCTTTAACTTACCTAAAAGGGAGGGCGGAGAGAAGACAAGGAAGGTGAATGAGGTGTTCCAATGTGAAATGCCGGAAACACAGAAACACAGACGACACACAACAAGAGGTGGCAATCTATTCATTAATTGCATTTAATCAATGAGCTCATTATCACTCATGCATTGTCCAACAGGTGTTGAAATAATGGGATTAAAAGGGGAGATCCCTTCAGAAAGACAGAAACAATAGCAAAGACAAAAAACACTTTTGGAATCTGCTTTTAGTCAACACATAAGGAAAGGGTGCACCGGTCCTGGAAATACTGCAATACCAGGTCAATGCGTGGAGTGGACAGAGCAAGCTCTATTTCCATCTCCCTGTTCTAAAAATCCATTTAATATATGGTCCCCAGATAGGGGACGTATCAGATATTAAACTGATAAGAACAGATACTACACTTGATCTTAGCCAAAAGGCCGAGAAGCGATAACCCGAACGGGCCGCGCGTTGCCCGAGCCTGCCCGATACTGCTGTTCAGCCCTTGCAGCGATTCAGCCTACTTCTAGGCAATTCCATGGGGCCCTGCAGGCTCACACACTCACAGCTACACGGGAGGTGAATAAAGGCCGGAGAGGAAGCCAGACAGGATTTGCTTCTTTTGCTTGCACCACAATGCAGTGCCGAAAGAGGAGGAATCTACATAAAAACGCCTTCCTGGCAACGCCCAAATGCCCTGCTGCCATGCAGATAAACACTGGCAGCGGCAGCAAGTGCATGCCCACAGCCACCCCTTGTTCCTTCACACCTTGTATCAGCTGTAATCCAGTCCAGTCCAGTGCTGCCTGCTGAGCAGCACTGACCAACACTGCCTGGGCCCAGGCTTTTATCTCTGAGGCCCCATTATGATGTCAGAAAGCTGGCTCTGGAATCCTGAGGGCTCCACTATGACACGTGCAAAGTTCCGTCTGAACTTTATATAAGACGGTGAGGCTCAGTCAGTCACTCAGTGTTGCCTGAGAGGGCAACACTGCAACAGCCGGCCGCCAGGCTGTCTTTTTTTTGCACAGCTAGTTGCCTCCAGGAGGCCACAAGAGGGAGACAAGGGACTGCAAAATGGAAAATAGGCATCCACCAACTTTACAGACAACTTCTCCTTGCTCCTACAACCTCCATCCTTGCACAGTTTGTT
This sequence comes from Rhinoderma darwinii, assembly GCF_050947455.1. Taxonomy (NCBI): domain Eukaryota; kingdom Metazoa; phylum Chordata; class Amphibia; order Anura; family Rhinodermatidae; genus Rhinoderma; species Rhinoderma darwinii. Next base: position 14,823 of record NW_027462110.1, read on the forward strand.
ATTCTTCTAGGTAACATAGTAACAAATCCAAATTGCTGCTCTCTTTGTAGGCAAGCAAGGCTTTGTTGCAACTGCAATTCTTACTTCTTCTTGAAATGTAGGGACGACAGTACATTCCATCACATCCATCTAGTGTACACAGGTAGGTCCATTGTGGCAGGCAGGCGAGCGGGCGGGCTGCTTTATTGGCTGTTTGCTGTTCCCCTACTCCACTCCACTATTTGACTGTTGTGCTGCATCAATCAATCAATCAATCAATCAATCAATCAATCAGTGGCTGGCTCAGGTGCAGCTCTTTAACTTACCTAAAAGGGAGGGCGGAGAGAAGACAAGGAAGGTGAATGAGGTGTTCCAATGTGAAATGCCGGAAACACAGAAACACAGACGACACACAACAAGAGGTGGCAATCTATTCATTAATTGCATTTAATCAATGAGCTCATTATCACTCATGCATTGTCCAACAGGTGTTGAAATAATGGGATTAAAAGGGGAGATCCCTTCAGAAAGACAGAAACAATAGCAAAGACAAAAAACACTTTTGGAATCTGCTTTTAGTCAACACATAAGGAAAGGGTGCACCGGTCCTGGAAATACTGCAATACCAGGTCAATGCGTGGAGTGGACAGAGCAAGCTCTATTTCCATCTCCCTGTTCTAAAAATCCATTTAATATATGGTCCCCAGATAGGGGACGTATCAGATATTAAACTGATAAGAACAGATACTACACTTGATCTTAGCCAAAAGGCCGAGAAGCGATAACCCGAACGGGCCGCGCGTTGCCCGAGCCTGCCCGATACTGCTGTTCAGCCCTTGCAGCGATTCAGCCTACTTCTAGGCAATTCCATGGGGCCCTGCAGGCTCACACACTCACAGCTACACGGGAGGTGAATAAAGGCCGGAGAGGAAGCCAGACAGGATTTGCTTCTTTTGCTTGCACCACAATGCAGTGCTGAAAGAGGAGGAATCTACATAAAAACGCCTTCCTGGCAACGCCCAAATGCCCTGCTGCCATGCAGATAAACACTGGCAGCGGCAGCAAGTGCATGCCCACAGCCACCCCTTGTTCCTTCACACCTTGTATCAGCTGTAATCCAGTCCAGTCCAGTGCTGCCTGCTGAGCAGCACTGACCAACACTGCCTGGGCCCAGGCTTTTATCTCTGAGGCCCCATTATGATGTCAGAAAGCTGGCTCTGGAATCCTGAGGGCTCCACTATGACACGTGCAAAGTTCCGTCTGAACTTTATATAAGACGGTGAGGCTCAGTCAGTCACTCAGTGTTGCCTGAGAGGGCAACACTGCAACAGCCGGCCGCCAGGCTGTCTTTTTTTTGCACAGCTAGTTGCCTCCAGGAGGCCACAAGAGGGAGACAAGGGACTGCAAAATGGAAAATAGGCATCCACCAACTTTACAGACAACTTCTCCTTGCTCCTACAACCTCCATCCTTGCACAGTTTGTTATTCTTCTAGGTAACATAGTAACAAATCCAAATTGCTGCTCTCTTTGTAGGCAAGCAAGGCTTTGTTGCAACTGCAATTCTTACTTCTTCTTGAAATGTAGGGACGACAGTACATTCCATCACATCCATCTAGTGTACACAGGTAGGTCCATTGTGGCGGGCAGGCGAGCGGGCGGGCTGCTTTATTGGCTGTTTGCTGTTCCCCTACTCCACTCCACTATTTGACTGTTGTGCTGCATCAATCAATCAATCAATCAATCAATCAATCAATCAATCAATCAATCAATCAATCAATCAGTGGCTGGCTCAGGTGCAGCTCTTTAACTTACCTAAAAGGGAGGGCGGAGAGAAGACAAGGAAGGTGAATGAGGTGTTCCAATGTGAAATGCCGGAAACACAGAAACACAGACGACACACAACAAGAGGTGGCAATCTATTCATTAATTGCATTTAATCAATGAGCTCATTATCACTCATGCATTGTCCAACAGGTGTTGAAATAATGGGATTAAAAGGGGAGATCCCTTCAGAAAGACAGAAACAATAGCAAAGACAAAAAACACTTTTGGAATCTGCTTTTAGTCAACACATAAGGAAAGGGTGCACCGGTCCTGGAAATACTGCAATACCAGGTCAATGCGTGGAGTGGACAGAGCAAGCTCTATTTCCATCTCCCTGTTCTAAAAATCCATTTAATATATGGTCCCCAGATAGGGGACGTATCAGATATTAAACTGATAAGAACAGATACTACACTTGATCTTAGCCAAAAGGCCGAGAAGCGATAACCCGAACGGGCCGCGCGTTGCCCGAGCCTGCCCGATACTGCTGTTCAGCCCTTGCAGCGATTCAGCCTACTTCTAGGCAATTCCATGGGGCCCTGCAGGCTCACACACTCACAGCTACACGGGAGGTGAATAAAGGCCGGAGAGGAAGCCAGACAGGATTTGCTTCTTTTGCTTGCACCACAATGCAGTGCTGAAAGAGGAGGAATCTACATAAAAACGCCTTCCTGGCAACGCCCAAATGCCCTGCTGCCATGCAGATAAACACTGGCAGCGGCAGCAAGTGCATGCCCACAGCCACCCCTTGTTCCTTCACACCTTGTATCAGCTGTAATCCAGTCCAGTCCAGTGCTGCCTGCTGAGCAGCACTGACCAACACTGCCTGGACCCAGGCTTTTATCTCTGAGGCCCCATTATGATGTCAGAAAGCTGGCTCTGGAATCCTGAGGGCTCCACTATGACACGTGCAAAGTTCCGTCTGAACTTTATATAAGACGGTGAGGCTCAGTCAGTCACTCAGTGTTGCCTGAGAGGGCAACACTGCAACAGCCGGCCGCCAGGCTGTCTTTTTTTTGCACAGCTAGTTGCCTCCAGGAGGCCACAAGAGGGAGACAAGGGACTGCAAAATGGAAAATAGGCATCCACCAACTTTACAGACAACTTCTCCTTGCTCCTACAACCTCCATCCTTGCACAGTTTGTTATTCTTCTAGGTAACATAGTAACAAATCCAAATTGCTGCTCTCTTTGTAGGCAAGCAAGGCTTTGTTGCAACTGCAATTCTTACTTCTTCTTGAAATGTAGGGACGACAGTACATTCCATCACATCCATCTAGTGTACACAGGTAGGTCCATTGTGGCGGGCAGGCGAGCGGGCGGGCTGCTTTATTGGCTGTTTGCTGTTCCCCTACTCCACTCCACTATTTGACTGTTGTGCTGCATCAATCAATCAATCAATCAATCAATCAATCAATCAATCAATCAATCAATCAGTGGCTGGCTCAGGTGCAGCTCTTTAACTTACCTAAAAGGGAGGGCGGAGAGAAGACAAGGAAGGTGAATGAGGTGTTCCAATGTGAAATGCCGGAAACACAGAAACACAGACGACACACAACAAGAGGTGGCAATCTATTCATTAATTGCATTTAATCAATGAGCTCATTATCACTCATGCATTGTCCAACAGGTGTTGAAATAATGGGATTAAAAGGGGAGATCCCTTCAGAAAGACAGAAACAATAGCAAAGACAAAAAACACTTTTGGAATCTGCTTTTAGTCAACACATAAGGAAAGGGTGCACCGGTCCTGGAAATACTGCAATACCAGGTCAATGCGTGGAGTGGACAGAGCAAGCTCTATTTCCATCTCCCTGTTCTAAAAATCCATTTAATATATGGTCCCCAGATAGGGGACGTATCAGATATTAAACTGATAAGAACAGATACTACACTTGATCTTAGCCAAAAGGCCGAGAAGCGATAACCCGAACGGGCCGCGCGTTGCCCGAGCCTGCCCGATACTGCTGTTCAGCCCTTGCAGCGATTCAGCCTACTTCTAGGCAATTCCATGGGGCCCTGCAGGCTCACACACTCACAGCTACACGGGAGGTGAATAAAGGCCGGAGAGGAAGCCAGACAGGATTTGCTTCTTTTGCTTGCACCACAATGCAGTGCTGAAAGAGGTGGAATCTACATAAAAACGCCTTCCTGGCAACGCCCAAATGCCCTGCTGCCATGCAGATAAACACTGGCAGCGGCAGCAAGTGCATGCCCACAGCCACCCCTTGTTCCTTCACACCTTGTATCAGCTGTAATCCAGTCCAGTCCAGTGCTGCCTGCTGAGCAGCACTGACCAACACTGCCTGAGCCCAGGCTTTTATCTCTGAGGCCCCATTATGATGTCAGAAAGCTGGCTCTGGAATCCTGAGGGCTCCACTATGACACGTGCAAAGTTCCGTCTGAACTTTATATAAGACGGTGAGGCTCAGTCAGTCACTCAGTGTTGCCTGAGAGGGCAACACTGCAACAGCCGGCCGCCAGGCTGTCTTTTTTTTGCACAGCTAGTTGCCTCCAGGAGGCCACAAGAGGGAGACAAGGGACTGCAAAATGGAAAATAGGCATCCACCAACTTTACAGACAACTTCTCCTTGCTCCTACAACCTCCATCCTTGCACAGTTTGTTATTCTTCTAGGTAACATAGTAACAAATCCAAATTGCTGCTCTCTTTGTAGGCAAGCAAGGCTTTGTTGCAACTGCAATTCTTACTTCTTCTTGAAATGTAGGGACGACAGTACATTCCATCACATCCATCTAGTGTACACAGGTAGGTCCATTGTGGCGGGCAGGCGAGCGGGCGGGCTGCTTTATTGGCTGTTTGCTGTTCCCCTACTCCACTCCACTATTTGACTGTTGTGCTGCATCAATCAATCAATCAATCAATCAATCAATCAATCAATCAATCAATCAATCAATCAGTGGCTGGCTCAGGTGCAGCTCTTTAACTTACCTAAAAGGGAGGGCGGAGAGAAGACAAGGAAGGTGAATGAGGTGTTCCAATGTGAAATGCCGGAAACACAGAAACACAGACGACACACAACAAGAGGTGGCAATCTATTCATTAATTGCATTTAATCAATGAGCTCATTATCACTCATGCATTGTCAAACAGGTGTTGAAATAATGGGATTAAAAGGGGAGATCCCTTCAGAAAGACAGAAACAATAGCAAAGACAAAAAACACTTTTGGAATCTGCTTTTAGTCAACACATAAGGAAAGGGTGCACCGGTCCTGGAAATACTGCAATACCAGGTCAATGCGTGGAGTGGACAGAGCAAGCTCTATTTCCATCTCCCTGTTCTAAAAAATCCATTTAATATATGGTCCCCAGATAGGGGACGTATCAGATATTAAACTGATAAGAACAGATACTACACTTGATCTTAGCCAAAAGGCCGAGAAGCGATAACCCGAACGGGCCGCGCGTTGCCCGAGCCTGCCCGATACTGCTGTTCAGCCCTTGCAGCGATTCAGCCTACTTCTAGGCAATTCCATGGGGCCCTGCAGGCTCACACACTCACAGCTACACGGGAGGTGAATAAAGGCCGGAGAGGAAGCCAGACAGGATTTGCTTCTTTTGCTTGCACCACAATGCAGTGCTGAAAGAGGAGGAATCTACATAAAAACGCCTTCCTGGCAACGCCCAAATGCCCTGCTGCCATGCAGATAAACACTGGCAGCGGCAGCAAGTGCATGCCCACAGCCACCCCTTGTTCCTTCACACCTTGTATCAGCTGTAATCCAGTCCAGTCCAGTGCTGCCTGCTGAGCAGCACTGACCAACACTGCCTGGGCCCAGGCTTTTATCTCTGAGGCCCCATTATGATGTCAGAAAGCTGGCTCTGGAATCCTGAGGGCTCCACTATGACACGTGCAAAGTTCCGTCTGAACTTTATATAAGACGGTGAGGCTCAGTCAGTCACTCAGTGTTGCCTGAGAGGGCAACACTGCAACAGCCGGCCGCCAGGCTGTCTTTTTTTTGCACAGCTAGTTGCCTCCAGGAGGCCACAAGAGGGAGACAAGGGACTGCAAAATGAAAAATAGGCATCCACCAACTTTACAGACAACTTCTCCTTGCTCCTACAACCTCCATCCTTGCACAGTTTGTTATTCTTCTAGGTAACATAGTAACAAATCCAAATTGCTGCTCTCTTTGTAGGCAAGCAAGGCTTTGTTGCAACTGCAATTCTTACTTCTTCTTGAAATGTAGGGACGACAGTACATTCCATCACATCCATCTAGTGTACACAGGTAGGTCCATTGTGGCGGGCAGGCGAGCGGGCGGGCTGCTTTATTGGCTGTTTGCTGTTCCCCTACTCCACTCCACTATTTGACTGTTGTGCTGCATCAATCAATCAATCAATCAATCAATCAATCAATCAATCAGTGGCTGGCTCAGGTGCAGCTCTTTAACTTACCTAAAAGGGAGGGCGGAGAGAAGACAAGGAAGGTGAATGAGGTGTTCCAATGTGAAATGCCGGAAACACAGAAACACAGACGACACACAACAAGAGGTGGCAATCTATTCATTAATTGCATTTAATCAATGAGCTCATTATCACTCATGCATTGTCCAACAGGTGTTGAAATAATGGGATTAAAAGGGGAGATCCCTTCAGAAAGACAGAAACAATAGCAAAGACAAAAAACACTTTTGGAATCTGCTTTTAGTCAACACATAAGGAAAGGGTGCACCGGTCCTGGAAATACTGCAATACCAGGTCAATGCGTGGAGTGGACAGAGCAAGCTCTATTTCCATCTCCCTGTTCTAAAAATCCATTTAATATATGGTCCCCAGATAGGGGACGTATCAGATATTAAACTGATAAGAACAGATACTACACTTGATCTTAGCCAAAAGGCCGAGAAGCGATAACCCGAACGGGCCGCGCGTTGCCCGAGCCTGCCCGATACTGCTGTTCAGCCCTTGCAGCGATTCAGCCTACTTCTAGGCAATTCCATGGGGCCCTGCAGGCTCACACACTCACAGCTACACGGGAGGTGAATAAAGGCCGGAGAGGAAGCCAGACAGGATTTGCTTCTTTTGCTTGCACCACAATGCAGTGCCGAAAGAGGAGGAATCTACATAAAAACGCCTTCCTGGCAACGCCCAAATGCCCTGCTGCCATGCAGATAAACACTGGCAGCGGCAGCAAGTGCATGCCCACAGCCACCCCTTGTTCCTTCACACCTTGTATCAGCTGTAATCCAGTCCAGTCCAGTGCTGCCTGCTGAGCAGCACTGACCAACACTGCCTGGGCCCAGGCTTTTATCTCTGAGGCCCCATTATGATGTCAGAAAGCTGGCTCTGGAATCCTGAGGGCTCCACTATGACACGTGCAAAGTTCCGTCTGAACTTTATATAAGACGGTGAGGCTCAGTCAGTCACTCAGTGTTGCCTGAGAGGGCAACACTGCAACAGCCGGCCGCCAGGCTGTCTTTTTTTTGCACAGCTAGTTGCCTCCAGGAGGCCACAAGAGGGAGACAAGGGACTGCAAAATGGAAAATAGGCATCCACCAACTTTACAGACAACTTCTCCTTGCTCCTACAACCTCCATCCTTGCACAGTTTGTTATTCTTCTAGGTAACATAGTAACAAATCCAAATTGCTGCTCTCTTTGTAGGCAAGCAAGGCTTTGTTGCAACTGCAATTCTTACTTCTTCTTGAAATGTAGGGACGACAGTACATTCCATCACATCCATCTAGTGTACACAGGTAGGTCCATTGTGGCGGGCAGGCGAGCGGGCGGGCTGCTTTATTGGCTGTTTGCTGTTCCCCTACTCCACTCCACTATTTGACTGTTGTGCTGCATCAATCAATCAATCAATCAATCAATCAATCAGTGGCTGGCTCAGGTGCAGCTCTTTAACTTACCTAAAAGGGAGGGCGGAGAGAAGACAAGGAAGGTGAATGAGGTGTTCCAATGTGAAATGCCGGAAACACAGAAACACAGACGACACACAACAAGAGGTGGCAATCTATTCATTAATTGCATTTAATCAATGAGCTCATTATCACTCATGCATTGTCCAACAGGTGTTGAAATAATGGGATTAAAAGGGGAGATCCCTTCAGAAAGACAGAAACAATAGCAAAGACAAAAAACACTTTTGGAATCTGCTTTTAGTCAACACATAAGGAAAGGGTGCACCGGTCCTGGAAATACTGCAATACCAGGTCAATGCGTGGAGTGGACAGAGCAAGCTCTATTTCCATCTCCCTGTTCTAAAAATCCATTTAATATATGGTCCCCAGATAGGGGACGTATCAGATATTAAACTGATAAGAACAGATACTACACTTGATCTTAGCCAAAAGGCCGAGAAGCGATAACCCGAACGGGCCGCGCGTTGCCCGAGCCTGCCCGATACTGCTGTTCAGCCCTTGCAGCGATTCAGCCTACTTCTAGGCAATTCCATGGGGCCCTGCAGGCTCACACACTCACAGCTACACGGGAGGTGAATAAAGGCCGGAGAGGAAGCCAGACAGGATTTGCTTCTTTTGCTTGCACCACAATGCAGTGCTGAAAGAGGAGGAATCTACATAAAAACGCCTTCCTGGCAACGCCCAAATGCCCTGCTGCCATGCAGATAAACACTGGCAGCGGCAGCAAGTGCATGCCCACAGCCACCCCTTGTTCCTTCACACCTTGTATCAGCTGTAATCCAGTCCAGTCCAGTGCTGCCTGCTGAGCAGCACTGACCAACACTGCCTGGGCCCAGGCTTTTATCTCTGAGGCCCCATTATGATGTCAGAAAGCTGGCTCTGGAATCCTGAGGGCTCCACTATGACACGTGCAAAGTTCCGTCTGAACTTTATATAAGACGGTGAGGCTCAGTCAGTCACTCAGTGTTGCCTGAGAGGGCAACACTGCAACAGCCGGCCGCCAGGCTGTCTTTTTTTTGCACAGCTAGTTGCCTCCAGGAGGCCACAAGAGGGAGACAAGGGACTGCAAAATGGAAAATAGGCATCCACCAACTTTACAGACAACTTCTCCTTGCTCCTACAACCTCCATCCTTGCACAGTTTGTTATTCTTCTAGGTAACATAGTAACAAATCCAAATTGCTGCTCTCTTTGTAGGCAAGCAAGGCTTTGTTGCAACTGCAATTCTTACTTCTTCTTGAAATGTAGGGACGACAGTACATTCCATCACATCCATCTAGTGTACACAGGTAGGTCCATTGTGGCGGGCAGGCGAGCGGGCGGGCTGCTTTATTGGCTGTTTGCTGTTCCCCTACTCCACTCCACTATTTGACTGTTGTGCTGCATCAATCAATCAATCAATCAATCAATCAATCAATCAGTGGCTGGCTCAGGTGCAGCTCTTTAACTTACCTAAAAGGGAGGGCGGAGAGAAGACAAGGAAGGTGAATGAGGTGTTCCAATGTGAAATGCCGGAAACACAGAAACACAGACGACACACAACAAGAGGTGGCAATCTATTCATTAATTGCATTTAATCAATGAGCTCATTATCACTCATGCATTGTCCAACAGGTGTTGAAATAATGGGATTAAAAGGGGAGATCCCTTCAGAAAGACAGAAACAATAGCAAAGACAAAAAACACTTTTGGAATCTGCTTTTAGTCAACACATAAGGAAAGGGTGCACCGGGCCTGGAAATACTGCAATACCAGGTCAATGCGTGGAGTGGACAGAGCAAGCTCTATTTCCATCTCCCTGTTCTAAAAATCCATTTAATATATGGTCCCCAGATAGGGGACGTATCAGATATTAAACTGATAAGAACAGATACTACACTTGATCTTAGCCAAAAGGCCGAGAAGCGATAACCCGAACGGGCCGCGCGTTGCCCGAGCCTGCCCGATACTGCTGTTCAGCCCTTGCAGCGATTCAGCCTACTTCTAGGCAATTCCATGGGGCCCTGCAGGCTCACACACTCACAGCTACACGGGAGGTGAATAAAGGCCGGAGAGGAAGCCAGACAGGATTTGCTTCTTTTGCTTGCACCACAATGCAGTGCTGAAAGAGGAGGAATCTACATAAAAACGCCTTCCTGGCAACGCCCAAATGCCCTGCTGCCATGCAGATAAACACTGGCAGCGGCAGCAAGTGCATGCCCACAGCCACCCCTTGTTCCTTCACACCTTGTATCAGCTGTAATCCAGTCCAGTCCAGTGCTGCCTGCTGAGCAGCACTGACCAACACTGCCTGGGCCCAGGCTTTTATCTCTGAGGCCCCATTATGATGTCAGAAAGCTGGCTCTGGAATCCTGAGGGCTCCACTATGACACGTGCAAAGTTCCGTCTGAACTTTATATAAGACGGTGAGGCTCAGTCAGTCACTCAGTGTTGCCTGAGAGGGCAACACTGCAACAGCCGGCCGCCAGGCTGTCTTTTTTTTGCACAGCTAGTTGCCTCCAGGAGGCCACAAGAGGGAGACAAGGGACTGCAAAATGGAAAATAGGCATCCACCAACTTTACAGACAACTTCTCCTTGCTCCTACAACCTCCATCCTTGCACAGTTTGTTATTCTTCTAGGTAACATAGTAACAAATCCAAATTGCTGCTCTCTTTGTAGGCAAGCAAGGCTTTGTTGCAACTGCAATTCTTACTTCTTCTTGAAATGTAGGGACGACAGTACATTCCATCACATCCATCTAGTGTACACAGGTAGGTCCATTGTGGCGGGCAGGCGAGCGGGCGGGCTGCTTTATTGGCTGTTTGCTGTTCCCCTACTCCACTCCACTATTTGACTGTTGTGCTGCATCAATCAATCAATCAATCAATCAATCAATCAATCAATCAGTGGCTGGCTCAGGTGCAGCTCTTTAACTTACCTAAAAGGGAGGGCGGAGAGAAGACAAGGAAGGTGAATGAGGTGTTCCAATGTGAAATGCCGGAAACACAGAAACACAGACGACACACAACAAGAGGTGGCAATCTATTCATTAATTGCATTTAATCAATGAGCTCATTATCACTCATGCATTGTCCAACAGGTGTTGAAATAATGGGATTAAAAGGGGAGATCCCTTCAGAAAGACAGAAACAATAGCAAAGACAAAAAACACTTTTGGAATCTGCTTTTAGTCAACACATAAGGAAAGGGTGCACCGGTCCTGGAAATACTGCAATACCAGGTCAATGCGTGGAGTGGACAGAGCAAGCTCTATTTCCATCTCCCTGTTCTAAAAATCCATTTAATATATGGTCCCCAGATAGGGGACGTATCAGATATTAAACTGATAAGAACAGATACTACACTTGATCTTAGCCAAAAGGCCGAGAAGCGATAACCCGAACGGGCCGCGCGTTGCCCGAGCCTGCCCGATACTGCTGTTCAGCCCTTGCAGCGATTCAGCCTACTTCTAGGCAATTCCATGGGGCCCTGCAGGCTCACACACTCACAGCTACACGGGAGGTGAATAAAGGCCGGAGAGGAAGCCAGACAGGATTTGCTTCTTTTGCTTGCACCACAATGCAGTGCTGAAAGAGGAGGAATCTACATAAAAACGCCTTCCTGGCAACGCCCAAATGCCCTGCTGCCATGCAGATAAACACTGGCAGCGGCAGCAAGTGCATGCCCACAGCCACCCCTTGTTCCTTCACACCTTGTATCAGCTGTAATCCAGTCCAGTCCAGTGCTGCCTGCTGAGCAGCACTGACCAACACTGCCTGGGCCCAGGCTTTTATCTCTGAGGCCCCATTATGATGTCAGAAAGCTGGCTCTGGAATCCTGAGGGCTCCACTATGACACGTGCAAAGTTCCGTCTGAACTTTATATAAGACGGTGAGGCTCAGTCAGTCACTCAGTGTTGCCTGAGAGGGCAACACTGCAACAGCCGGCCGCCAGGCTGTCTTTTTTTTGCACAGCTAGTTGCCTCCAGGAGGCCACAAGAGGGAGACAAGGGACTGCAAAATGGAAAATAGGCATCCACCAACTTTACAGACAACTTCTCCTTGCTCCTACAACCTCCATCCTTGCACAGTTTGTTATTCTTGTAGGTAACATAGTAACAAATCCAAATTGCTGCTCTCTTTGTAGGCAAGCAAGGCTTTGTTGCAACTGCAATTCTTACTTCTTCTTGAAATGTAGGGACGACAGTACATTCCATCACATCCATCTAGTGTACACAGGTAGGTCCATTGTGGCGGGCAGGCGAGCGGGCGGGCTGCTTTATTGGCTGTTTGCTGTTCCCCTACTCCACTCCACTATTTGACTGTTGTGCTGCATCAATCAATCAATCAATCAATCAATCAATCAATCAATCAATCAGTGGCTGGCTCAGGTGCAGCTCTTTAACTTACCTAAAAGGGAGGGCGGAGAGAAGACAAGGAAGGTGAATGAGGTGTTCCAATGTGAAATGCCGGAAACACAGAAACACAGACGACACACAACAAGAGGTGGCAATCTATTCATTAATTGCATTTAATCAATGAGCTCATTATCACTCATGCATTGTCCAACAGGTGTTGAAATAATGGGATTAAAAGGGGAGATCCCTTCAGAAAGACAGAAACAATAGCAAAGACAAAAAACACTTTTGGAATCTGCTTTTAGTCAACACATAAGGAAAGGGTGCACCGGTCCTGGAAATACTGCAATACCAGGTCAATGCGTGGAGTGGACAGAGCAAGCTCTATTTCCATCTCCCTGTTCTAAAAATCCATTTAATATATGGTCCCCAGATAGGGGACGTATCAGATATTAAACTGATAAGAACAGATACTACACTTGATCTTAGCCAAAAGGCCGAGAAGCGATAACCCGAACGGGCCGCGCGTTGCCCGAGCCTGCCCGATACTGCTGTTCAGCCCTTGCAGCGATTCAGCCTACTTCTAGGCAATTCCATGGGGCCCTGCAGGCTCACACACTCACAGCTACACGGGAGGTGAATAAAGGCCGGAGAGGAAGCCAGACAGGATTTGCTTCTTTTGCTTGCACCACAATGCAGTGCTGAAAGAGGAGGAATCTACATAAAAACGCCTTCCTGGCAACGCCCAAATGCCCTGCTGCCATGCAGATAAACACTGGCAGCGGCAGCAAGTGCATGCCCACAGCCACCCCTTGTTCCTTCACACCTTGTATCAGCTGTAATCCAGTCCAGTCCAGTGCTGCCTGCTGAGCAGCACTGACCAACACTGCCTGGGCCCAGGCTTTTATCTCTGAGGCCCCATTATGATGTCAGAAAGCTGGCTCTGGAATCCTGAGGGCTCCACTATGACACGTGCAAAGTTCCGTCTGAACTTTATATAAGACGGTGAGGCTCAGTCAGTCACTCAGTGTTGCCTGAGAGGGCAACACTGCAACAGCCGGCCGCCAGGCTGTCTTTTTTTTGCACAGCTAGTTGCCTCCAGGAGGCCACAAGAGGGAGACAAGGGACTGCAAAATGGAAAATAGGCATCCACCAACTTTACAGACAACTTCTCCTTGCTCCTACAACCTCCATCCTTGCACAGTTTGTTATTCTTCTAGGTAACATAGTAACAAATCCAAATTGCTGCTCTCTTTGTAGGCAAGCAAGGCTTTGTTGCAACTGCAATTCTTACTTCTTCTTGAAATGTAGGGACGACAGTACATTCCATCACATCCATCTAGTGTACACAGGTAGGTCCATTGTGGCGGGCAGGCGAGCGGGCGGGCTGCTTTATTGGCTGTTTGCTGTTCCCCTACTCCACTCCACTATTTGACTGTTGTGCTGCATCAATCAATCAATCAATCAATCAATCAATCAATCAATCAATCAATCAGTGGCTGGCTCAGGTGCAGCTCTTTAACTTACCTAAAAGGGAGGGCGGAGAGAAGACAAGGAAGGTGAATGAGGTGTTCCAATGTGAAATGCCGGAAACACAGAAACACAGACGACACACAACAAGAGGTGGCAATCTATTCATTAATTGCATTTAATCAATGAGCTCATTATCACGCTCATTATCACTCATGCATTGTCCAACAGGTGTTGAAATAATGGGATTAAAAGGGGAGATCCCTTCAGAAAGACAGAAACAATAGCAAAGACAAAAAACACTTTTGGAATCTGCTTTTAGTCAACACATAAGGAAAGGGTGCACCGGTCCTGGAAATACTGCAATACCAGGTCAATGCGTGGAGTGGACAGAGCAAGCTCTATTTCCATCTCCCTGTTCTAAAAATCCATTTAATATATGGTCCCCAGATAGGGGACGTATCAGATATTAAACTGATAAGAACAGATACTACACTTGATCTTAGCCAAAAGGCCGAGAAGCGATAACCCGAACGGGCCGCGCGTTGCCCGAACCTGCCCGATACTGCTGTTCAGCCCTTGCAGCGATTCAGCCTACTTCTAGGCAATTCCATGGGGCCCTGCAGGCTCACACACTCACAGCTACACGGGAGGTGAATAAAGGCCGGAGAGGAAGCCAGACAGGATTTGCTTCTTTTGCTTGCACCACAATGCAGTGCTGAAAGAGGAGGAATCTACATAAAAACGCCTTCCTGGCAACGCCCAAATGCCCTGCTGCCATGCAGATAAACACTGGCAGCGGCAGCAAGTGCATGCCCACAGCCACCCCTTGTTCCTTCACACCTTGTATCAGCTGTAATCCAGTCCAGTCCAGTGCTGCCTGCTGAGCAGCACTGACCAACACTGCCTGGGCCCAGGCTTTTATCTCTGAGGCCCCATTATGATGTCAGAAAGCTGGCTCTGGAATCCTGAGGGCTCCACTATGACACGTGCAAAGTTCCGTCTGAACTTTATATAAGACGGTGAGGCTCAGTCAGTCACTCAGTGTTGCCTGAGAGGGCAACACTGCAACAGCCGGCCGCCAGGCTGTCTTTTTTTTGCACAGCTAGTTGCCTCCAGGAGGCCACAAGAGGGAGACAAGGGACTGCAAAATGGAAAATAGGCATCCACCAACTTTACAGACAACTTCTCCTTGCTCCTACAACCTCCATCCTTGCACAGTTTGTTATTCTTCTAGGTAACATAGTAACAAATCCAAATTGCTGCTCTCTTTGTAGGCAAGCAAGGTTTTGTTGCAACTGCAATTCTTACTTCTTCTTGAAATGTAGGGACGACAGTACATTCCATCACATCCATCTAGTGTACACAGGTAGGTCCATTGTGGCGGGCAGGCGAGCGGGCGGGCTGCTTTATTGGCTGTTTGCTGTTCCCCTACTCCACTCCACTATTTGACTGTTGTGCTGCATCAATCAATCAATCAATCAATCAATCAATCAATCAATCAATCAATCAGTGGCTGGCTCAGGTGCAGCTCTTTAACTTACCTAAAAGGGAGGGCGGAGAGAAGACAAGGAAGGTGAATGAGGTGTTCCAATGTGAAATGCCGGAAACACAGAAACACAGACGACACACAACAAGAGGTGGCAATCTATTCATTAATTGCATTTAATCAATGAGCTCATTATCACTCATGCATTGTCCAACAGGTGTTGAAATAATGGGATTAAAAGGGGAGATCCCTTCAGAAAGACAGAAACAATAGCAAAGACAAAAAACACTTTTGGAATCTGCTTTTAGTCAACACATAAGGAAAGGGTGCACCGGTCCTGGAAATACTGCAATACCAGGTCAATGCGTGGAGTGGACAGAGCAAGCTCTATTTCCATCTCCCTGTTCTAAAAATCCATTTAATATATGGTCCCCAGATAGGGGACGTATCAGATATTAAACTGATAAGAACAGATACTACACTTGATCTTAGCCAAAAGGCCGAGAAGCGATAACCCGAACGGGCCGCGCGTTGCCCGAGCCTGCCCGATACTGCTGTTCAGCCCTTGCAGCGATTCAGCCTACTTCTAGGCAATTCCATGGGGCCCTGCAGGCTCACACACTCACAGCTACACGGGAGGTGAATAAAGGCCGGAGAGGAAGCCAGACAGGATTTGCTTCTTTTGCTTGCACCACAATGCAGTGCTGAAAGAGGAGGAATCTACATAAAAACGCCTTCCTGGCAACGCCCAAATGCCCTGCTGCCATGCAGATAAACACTGGCAGCGGCAGCAAGTGCATGCCCACAGCCACCCCTTGTTCCTTCACACCTTGTATCAGCTGTAATCCAGTCCAGTCCAGTGCTGCCTGCTGAGCAGCACTGACCAACACTGCCTGGGCCCAGGCTTTTATCTCTGAGGCCCCATTATGATGTCAGAAAGCTGGCTCTGGAATCCTGAGGGCTCCACTATGACACGTGCAAAGTTCCGTCTGAACTTTATATAAGACGGTGAGGCTCAGTCAGTCACTCAGTGTTGCCTGAGAGGGCAACACTGCAACAGCCGGCCGCCAGGCTGTCTTTTTTTTGCACAGCTAGTTGCCTCCAGGAGGCCACAAGAGGGAGACAAGGGACTGCAAAATGGAAAATAGGCATCCACCAACTTTACAGACAACTTCTCCTTGCTCCTACAACCTCCATCCTTGCACAGTTTGTTATTCTTCTAGGTAACATAGTAACAAATCCAAATTGCTGCTCTCTTTGTAGGCAAGCAAGGCTTTGTTGCAACTGCAATTCTTACTTCTTCTTGAAATGTAGGGACGACAGTACATTCCATCACATCCATCTAGTGTACACAGGTAGGTCCATTGTGGCGGGCAGGCGAGCGGGCGGGCTGCTTTATTGGCTGTTTGCTGTTCCCCTACTCCACTCCACTATTTGACTGTTGTGCTGCATCAATCAATCAATCAATCAATCAATCAATCAATCAATCAATCAATCAATCAATCAATGAATCAGTGGCTGGCTCAGGTGCAGCTCTTTAACTTACCTAAAAGGGAGGGCGGAGAGAAGACAAGGAAGGTGAATGAGGTGTTCCAATGTGAAATGCCGGAAACACAGAAACACAGACGACACACAACAAGAGGTGGCAATCTATTCATTAATTGCATTTAATCAATGAGCTCATTATCACTCATGCATTGTCCAACAGGTGTTGAAATAATGGGATTAAAAGGGGAGATCCCTTCAGAAAGACAGAAACAATAGCAAAGACAAAAAACACTTTTGGAATCTGCTTTTAGTCAACACATAAGGAAAGGGTGCACCGGTCCTGGAAATACTGCAATACCAGGTCAATGCGTGGAGTGGACAGAGCAAGCTCTATTTCCATCTCCCTGTTCTAAAAATCCATTTAATATATGGTCCCCAGATAGGGGACGTATCAGATATTAAACTGATAAGAACAGATACTACACTTGATCTTAGCCAAAAGGCCGAGAAGCGATAACCCGAACGGGCCGCGCGTTGCCCGAGCCTGCCCGATACTGCTGTTCAGCCCTTGCAGCGATTCAGCCTACTTCTAGGCAATTCCATGGGGCCCTGCAGGCTCACACACTCACAGCTACACGGGAGGTGAATAAAGGCCGGAGAGGAAGCCAGACAGGATTTGCTTCTTTTGCTTGCACCACAATGCAGTGCTGAAAGAGGAGGAATCTACATAAAAACGCCTTCCTGGCAACGCCCAAATGCCCTGCTGCCATGCAGATAAACACTGGCAGCGGCAGCAAGTGCATGCCCACAGCCACCCCTTGTTCCTTCACACCTTGTATCAGCTGTAATCCAGTCCAGTCCAGTGCTGCCTGCTGAGCAGCACTGACCAACACTGCCTGGGCCCAGGCTTTTATCTCTGAGGCCCCATTATGATGTCAGAAAGCTGGCTCTGGAATCCTGAGGGCTCCACTATGACACGTGCAAAGTTCCGTCTGAACTTTATATAAGACGGTGAGGCTCAGTCAGTCACTCAGTGTTGCCTGAGAGGGCAACACTGCAACAGCCGGCCGCCAGGCTGTCTTTTTTTTGCACAGCTAGTTGCCTCCAGGAGGCCACAAGAGGGAGACAAGGGACTGCAAAATGGAAAATAGGCATCCACCAACTTTACAGACAACTTCTCCTTGCTCCTACAACCTCCATCCTTGCACAGTTTGTTATTCTTCTAGGTAACATAGTAACAAATCCAAATTGCTGCTCTCTTTGTAGGCAAGCAAGGCTTTGTTGCAACTGCAATTCTTACTTCTTCTTGAAATGTAGGGACGACAGTACATTCCATCACATCCATCTAGTGTACACAGGTAGGTCCATTGTGGCGGGCAGGCGAGCGGGCGGGCTGCTTTATTGGCTGTTTGCTGTTCCCCTACTCCACTCCACTATTTGACTGTTGTGCTGCATCAATCAATCAATCAATCAATCAATCAATCAATCAATCAATCAATCAATCAGTGGCTGGCTCAGGTGCAGCTCTTTAACTTACCTAAAAGGGAGGGCGGAGAGAAGACAAGGAAGGTGAATGAGGTGTTCCAATGTGAAATGCCGGAAACACAGAAACACAGACGACACACAACAAGAGGTGGCAATCTATTCATTAATTGCATTTAATCAATGAGCTCATTATCACTCATGCATTGTCCAACAGGTGTTGAAATAATGGGATTAAAAGGGGAGATCCCTTCAGAAAGACAGAAACAATAGCAAAGACAAAAAACACTTTTGGAATCTGCTTTTAGTCAACACATAAGGAAAGGGTGCACCGGTCCTGGAAATACTGCAATACCAGGTCAATGCGTGGAGTGGACAGAGCAAGCTCTATTTCCATCTCCCTGTTCTAAAAATCCATTTAATATATGGTCCCCAGATAGGGGACGTATCAGATATTAAACTGATAAGAACAGATACTACACTTGATCTTAGCCAAAAGGCCGAGAAGCGATAACCCGAACGGGCCGCGCGTTGCCCGAGCCTGCCCGATACTGCTGTTCAGCCCTTGCAGCGATTCAGCCTACTTCTAGGCAATTCCATGGGGCCCTGCAGGCTCACACACTCACAGCTACACGGGAGGTGAATAAAGGCCGGAGAGGAAGCCAGACAGGATTTGCTTCTTTTGCTTGCACCACAATGCAGTGCTGAAAGAGGAGGAATCTACATAAAAACGCCTTCCTGGCAACGCCCAAATGCCCTGCTGCCATGCAGATAAACACTGGCAGCGGCAGCAAGTGCATGCCCACAGCCACCCCTTGTTCCTTCACACCTTGTATCAGCTGTAATCCAGTCCAGTCCAGTGCTGCCTGCTGAGCAGCACTGACCAACACTGCCTGGGCCCAGGCTTTTATCTCTGAGGCCCCATTATGATGTCAGAAAGCTGGCTCTGGAATCCTGAGGGCTCCACTATGACACGTGCAAAGTTCCGTCTGAACTTTATATAAGACGGTGAGGCTCAGTCAGTCACTCAGTGTTGCCTGAGAGGGCAACACTGCAACAGCCGGCCGCCAGGCTGTCTTTTTTTTGCACAGCTAGTTGCCTCCAGGAGGCCACAAGAGGGAGACAAGGGACTGCAAAATGGAAAATAGGCATCCACCAACTTTACAGACAACTTCTCCTTGCTCCTACAACCTCCATCCTTGCACAGTTTGTTATTCTTCTAGGTAACATAGTAACAAATCCAAATTGCTGCTCTCTTTGTAGGCAAGCAAGGCTTTGTTGCAACTGCAATTCTTACTTCTTCTTGAAATGTAGGGACGACAGTACATTCCATCACATCCATCTAGTGTACACAGGTAGGTCCATTGTGGCGGGCAGGCGAGCGGGCGGGCTGCTTTATTGGCTGTTTGCTGTTCCCCTACTCCACTCCACTATTTGACTGTTGTGCTGCATCAATCAATCAATCAATCAATCAATCAATCAATCAATCAATCAATCAATCAATCAATCAATCAGTGGCTGGCTCAGGTGCAGCTCTTTAACTTACCTAAAAGGGAGGGCGGAGAGAAGACAAGGAAGGTGAATGAGGTGTTCCAATGTGAAATGCCGGAAACACAGAAACACAGACGACACACAACAAGAGGTGGCAATCTATTCATTAATTGCATTTAATCAATGAGCTCATTATCACTCATGCATTGTCCAACAGGTGTTGAAATAATGGGATTAAAAGGGGAGATCCCTTCAGAAAGACAGAAACAATAGCAAAGACAAAAAACACTTTTGGAATCTGCTTTTAGTCAACACATAAGGAAAGGGTGCACCGGTCCTGGAAATACTGCAATACCAGGTCAATGCGTGGAGTGGACAGAGCAAGCTCTATTTCCATCTCCCTGTTCTAAAAATCCATTTAATATATGGTCCCCAGATAGGGGACGTATCAGATATTAAACTGATAAGAACAGATACTACACTTGATCTTAGCCAAAAGGCCGAGAAGCGATAACCCGAACGGGCCGCGCGTTGCCCGAGCCTGCCCGATACTGCTGTTCAGCCCTTGCAGCGATTCAGCCTACTTCGAGGCAATTCCATGGGGCCCTGCAGGCTCACACACTCACAGCTACACGGGAGGTGAATAAAGGCCGGAGAGGAAGCCAGACAGGATTTGCTTCTTTTGCTTGCACCACAATGCAGTGCTGAAAGAGGAGGAATCTACATAAAAACGCCTTCCTGGCAACGCCCAAATGCCCTGCTGCCATGCAGATAAACACTGGCAGCGGCAGCAAGTGCATGCCCACAGCCACCCCTTGTTCCTTCACACCTTGTATCAGCTGTAATCCAGTCCAGTCCAGTGCTGCCTGCTGAGCAGCACTGACCAACACTGCCTGGGCCCAGGCTTTTATCTCTGAGGCCCCATTATGATGTCAGAAAGCTGGCTCTGGAATCCTGAGGGCTCCACTATGACACGTGCAAAGTTCCGTCTGAACTTTATATAAGACGGTGAGGCTCAGTCAGTCACTCAGTGTTGCCTGAGAGGGCAACACTGCAACAGCCGGCCGCCAGGCTGTCTTTTTTTTGCACAGCTAGTTGCCTCCAGGAGGCCACAAGAGGGAGACAAGGGACTGCAAAATGGAAAATAGGCATCCACCAACTTTACAGACAACTTCTCCTTGCTCCTACAACCTCCATCCTTGCACAGTTTGTTATTCTTCTAGGTAACATAGTAACAAATCCAAATTGCTGCTCTCTTTGTAGGCAAGCAAGGCTTTGTTGCAACTGCAATTCTTACTTCTTCTTGAAATGTAGGGACGACAGTACATTCCATCACATCCATCTAGTGTACACAGGTAGGTCCATTGTGGCGGGCAGGCGAGCGGGCGGGCTGCTTTATTGGCTGTTTGCTGTTCCCCTACTCCACTCCACTATTTGACTGTTGTGCTGCATCAATCAATCAATCAATCAATCAATCAATCAATCAATCAATCAATCAATCAATCAGTGGCTGGCTCAGGTGCAGCTCTTTAACTTACCTAAAAGGGAGGGCGGAGAGAAGACAAGGAAGGTGAATGAGGTGTTCCAATGTGAAATGCCGGAAACACAGAAACACAGACGACACACAACAAGAGGTGGCAATCTATTCATTAATTGCATTTAATCAATGAGCTCATTATCACTCATGCATTGTCCAACAGGTGTTGAAATAATGGGATTAAAAGGGGAGATCCCTTCAGAAAGACAGAAACAATAGCAAAGACAAAAAACACTTTTGGAATCTGCTTTTAGTCAACACATAAGGAAAGGGTGCACCGGTCCTGGAAATACTGCAATACCAGGTCAATGCGTGGAGTGGACAGAGCAAGCTCTATTTCCATCTCCCTGTTCTAAAAATCCATTTAATATATGGTCCCCAGATAGGGGACGTATCAGATATTAAACTGATAAGAACAGATACTACACTTGATCTTAGCCAAAAGGCCGAGAAGCGATAACCCGAACGGGCCGCGCGTTGCCCGAGCCTGCCCGATACTGCTGTTCAGCCCTTGCAGCGATTCAGCCTACTTCTAGGCAATTCCATGGGGCCCTGCAGGCTCACACACTCACAGCTACACGGGAGGTGAATAAAGGCCGGAGAGGAAGCCAGACAGGATTTGCTTCTTTTGCTTGCACCACAATGCAGTGCTGAAAGAGGAGGAATCTACATAAAAACGCCTTCCTGGCAACGCCCAAATGCCCTGCTGCCATGCAGATAAACACTGGCAGCGGCAGCAAGTGCATGCCCACAGCCACCCCTTGTTCCTTCACACCTTGTATCAGCTGTAATCCAGTCCAGTCCAGTGCTGCCTGCTGAGCAGCACTGACCAACACTGCCTGGGCCCAGGCTTTTATCTCTGAGGCCCCATTATGATGTCAGAAAGCTGGCTCTGGAATCCTGAGGGCTCCACTATGACACGTGCAAAGTTCCGTCTGAACTTTATATAAGACGGTGAGGCTCAGTCAGTCACTCAGTGTTGCCTGAGAGGGCAACACTGCAACAGCCGGCCGCCAGGCTGTCTTTTTTTTGCACAGCTAGTTGCCTCCAGGAGGCCACAAGAGGGAGACAAGGGACTGCAAAATGGAAAATAGGCATCCACCAACTTTACAGACAACTTCTCCTTGCTCCTACAACCTCCATCCTTGCACAGTTTGTTATTCTTCTAGGTAACATAGTAACAAATCCAAATTGCTGCTCTCTTTGTAGGCAAGCAAGGCTTTGTTGCAACTGCAATTCTTACTTCTTCTTGAAATGTAGGGACGACAGTACATTCCATCACATCCATCTAGTGTACACAGGTAGGTCCAGGGCCGCCATCAGGGGGGGACTGGGGGTACTGCAGTGAGGGGCCCGGGCATAAATTAAAAAAAAAGGGGCCCGCACTCTGTCGCTGGAATTAATATACTCACGGCAGTGTGACTCTTACGATTTCATTTCGGTGAAAGGAACAGGTCCCATCACGAAGCAGGGGCCCGTTCATTACATCAGAATAAAACCGTAAGTGCCCGCTGGAGAGTGACATGTGCCTGCCCCTCCTCCTCCGCAACAGTGTGACAGCGTGTGGGGAGGAGACAAGGGGTGGAGACATCACAGCAGCGGGAGTTATGAGCTCAGCCTCGGAGGATACGTCCAGCAGCAGCAGTCGTCGTCTTCTTCTTCAGACACAGTGAGTACTAACTTATGTCTGTGTCCGGCTGCTGCTGCCCGGAGCCTCCTGAAAAAATCTCCTCCTGCCCCCATAGAAAGTAAATATCTTCCCCACCTCTGTATTATGTTAACACTGCAGCGTAGGATTGTATCAGCTCTACGGCTCTTATCTCCCGTCCTGTGTAACATGTGCAATAAACCTGTCTTCTCCCTCTGTTTACACAGGACAGGAGAAAAGAGCCGTCGTGGAGCTGATAGTGATACAATCCTATGCTGCAGTGTGAACTAATACAGACGTGGGGAAGATTTTTGCTTTCTATGGGGATGGGGTAGAGTTAGATGATAATGGGGGCAGGGAGATGATAATGGGAGCAGGGAGATGATAATGGGGGCAGGGAGATGATAATGGGGGCAGGGAGATGATAATGGGGGCAGGGAGATGATAATGGGGCAGGGAGATGATAATGGGGCAGTGAGATGATAATGGGGGCAGGGAGATAATAATGGGGGCAGGGAGATGATAATGGGGCAGGGAGATGATAATGGGAGCAGGGAGATGATAATGGGGGCAGGGAGATGATAATGGGGGCAGGGAGATGATAATGGGGGCAGGGAGATGATAATGGGGGCAGGGAGATGATAATGGGGCAGTGAGATGATAATGGGGCAGGGAGATGATAATGGGGGCAGGGAGATGATAATGGGGCAGGGAGATGATAATGGGGGCAGGGAGATGATAATGAGGCAGGGAGATGATAATGGGGGCAGGGAGATGATAATGGGGGCAGTGAGATGATAATGGGGGCAGGGAGATGATAATGGGGGCAGGGAGATGATAATGGGGCAGTGAGATGATAATGGGGGCAGGGAGATGATAATGGGGGCAGGGAGATGATAATGGGGGCAGGGAGATGATAATGGGGCAGGGAGATGATAATGGGGGCAGGGAGATGATAATGGGGCAGTGAGATGATAATGGGGCAGGGAGATGATAATGGGGGCAGGGAGATGATAATGGGGGCAGGGAGATGATAATGGGGGCAGGGAGATGATAATGGGGGCAGGGAGATGATAATGGGGGCAGGGAGATGATAATGGGGCAGTGAGATGATAATGGGGCAGGGAGATGATAATGGGGGCAGGGAGATGATAATGGGGCAGATAGATGATAATGGGGGCAGATAGATGATAATGGGGGCAGGGAGATGATAATGGGGGCAGGGAGATGATAATGGGGCAGGGAGATGATAATGGGGGCAGATAGATGATAATGGGGGCAGGGAGATGATAATGGGGCAGGGAGATGATAATGGGGCAGGGAGATGATAATGGGGCAGGGAGATGATAATGGGGGCAGGGAGATGATAATGGGGCAGTGAGATGATAATGGGGCAGATAGATGATAATGGGGGCAGATAGATGATAATGGGGGCAGGGAGATGATAATGGTGCAGGGAGATGATAATGGGCAGGGAGATGATAATGGGGGCAGGGAGATGATAATGGGGGTAGAGTTAGATGATAATGGGGGCAGGGAGATGATAATGGGGGCAGGGAGATGATAATGGGGCAGGGAGATGATAATGGGGGCAGGGAGATGATAATGGGGCAGTGAGATGATAATGGGGCAGGGAGATGATAATGGGGGCAGGGAGATGATAATGGGGCAGATAGATGATAATGGGGGCAGATAGATGATAATGGGGGCAGGGAGATGATAATGGGGGCAGGGAGATGATAATGGGGCAGGGAGATGATAATGGGGGCAGATAGATGATAATGGGGGCAGGGAGATGATAATGGGGCAGGGAGATGATAATGGGGCAGGGAGATGATAATGGGGGCAGGGAGATGATAATGGGGCAGTGAGATGATAATGGGGGCAGATAGATGATAATGGGGGCAGGGAGATGATAATGGGGCAGGGAGATGATAATGGGCAGGGAGATGATAATGGGGGCAGGGAGATGATAATGGGGGTAGAGTTAGATGATAATGGGGGCAGGGAGATGATAATGGGGGCAGGGAGATGATAATGGGGCAGGGAGATGATAATGGGGCAGGGAGATGATAATGGGGGCAGGGAGATGATAATGGGGGCAGGGAGATGATAATGGGGCAGGGAGATGATAATGGGGGCAGATAGATGATAATGGGGGCAGGGAGATGATAATGGGGGCAGGGAGATGATAATGGGGGCAGGGAGATGATAATGGGGCAGGGAGATGATAATGGGGGCAGATAGATGATAATGGGGGCAGGGAGATGATAATGGGGGCAGGGAGATGATAATGGGGCAGGGAGATGATAATGGGGGCAGGGAGATGATAATGGGGGCAGGGAGATGATAATGGGGGCAGGGAGATGATAATGGGGGCAGGGAGATGATAATGGGGCAGTGAGATGGCATTAGGTAGGGAGGGAAATGATGCTAGAGTGGGAAGGAGATAATAATGGAGGGCGGATGGCACTTGAGTAGGGATGCACGATGCATCAAAACTTCGATACGGTTTCGATACCGTGCACCCCCAAACGGTTCAATACCGTTATTTCATGTATTTCGATACTAAGCTGTGCGGCCGCACAGCTCAATATTGTAATACATGAATGTATGAGAGCGGAGCTGCGGCTGTGTAACACAGTCACGGCCCTGCTCCGGAGTCCTGACATGTGCGCGCCGCCAGGATTATGTGATGCGGCCAGCGCTGCACTAATGAGCGGCGGCACTGAAAACAGAACATGGCGGGCGCACTACAAAACACCCCCACATCTTCTGTCTTCAGTGCCTGAACCGCCGCTCATTAGTGCAGCGCCGCCCGCATCACCTCGTGCTGACCGCGTGCGGGGCGGGGCAATGGTTGTATTACACAGCCGCAGTCCCACTCTATAAAGGCAGAGATCAAAGAAACCTCTCATCTCTGTCGCTATTCCCCTGAATGCTGCGATCAAAGCTGACTGCAGCATTCAGGGGAAAATAAGAAGGGGGGATGCCCCTTGGATCACGTCACAGGAATCCCTGTGACGCGATTGAGGGACATACCATATATGGGCAGACAGCCCAAGGTCCAATGAAGGACCCCAGGGCTGTCTTACCATATTTCCTGTTAGGGCATACTCAGGTCTGTCCTAACAACTGCCTGTGTACTATCCGTATATAGATATATACCAGTACATTAAAGTTTCAAAAAGAAAGTAAAAACATAAAGTAATGTTAAATTAAAAAAAAATACACATACACCTTTTTTACAAAACACATTAAAATAAGTCTCAATACATAAAATATTCACATTCAGTATTGGCGCGCCCGTAATAACCTGCACAACAATTTTTTTGCATCATTTATGATGTGTACGTTGTAAAAAATAAAATAAAAACTTCTTTCACTTATTAATGTGAGGCACGAGGTATTATGAATTTTGAACCTCCATATGCCTCACATTAATAGTAATTAACCCCATCATGTACCTTACACATTAACCCTTTATAATTGAGGAACATGATGGGGTTAATTACTATTAATGTGAGGCACATGGAGGTTAAATTTACCATCACACCTCGCGCCTCACATAAGAAATGGAAGAACTGTTTTTTTTTTTTATTACTGTTGGCAAAGTATCGCTTTGTTATCGAAATCGCAATACTACACAAAGCATCGGTACCGAAGTCCAAATTCTGGTATCGTGACATCCCTCCACTGGAGGAGGCATTATACAATGGGGGGGGGGGGTGGGTAATAATTGGGTGAAAAGTGATGATATCTGAAGGGAGGGGAGAAATTATACATGGGGAGGGGTAGAGGAAGGAGAGAGTATACCTGGGTAGGGGGAGAAAGCTTATACTGGAGGCATAGTTAGCAACAGTCCTGAATTTGCAGGGACTGTCCTGAATCTAAAGAGGCAGTCCCGGCAAATTACTGTCCCAGACATGTCTCAGCCACTGCCATATTCAATTGTATCTGCGTCCACAGGATGCAGATACAATTGAATACTATGGCAGAGCAGGAAAGTATCAGCTTCCTGCTCTGCCATTCACCCATCCAGGAGCGGAATCCCCGGCCAGAGAGTTGCCGACACTCTGGTCGGGCATTCCTCTCCTAGAGGTAGCCCCTGAGGTCACTGTCCATATATGGACAGTGAGGTCAGGGTCTCCTCCTGGACTGGAATCCCCTGTAGAGAGTGCCACACACTCCCCTGTAGTTAGCGCCGAACATACCCCCTGTAGATAGCGCCACACACACACTCCCCTGTAGATAGTGTCACACACTGCCCCCTGTAGATAGCACCACACAATCCCATGTAGATAGCGCCACACAATCCCATGTAGATAGCGCCACACCCACCCTGTAGATAGCGCCACACCCCCCCCCTGTAGATAGCGCCTCACCCACCCCTGCAGATAGCGCCACACACAGCCCCCTGTAGATAGCGCTACACACAGATAACGTGTGTGCAGCGTGTGAAGAGAATGCAAAAGCATCATCCAGACATGCCCGTGGCGGTGGGAGATCTTAGGGACTACATTTTGGTGAGTGACTCTGCTGTGTATAGGGCTTCAGTGCAATGATTTTTGTTTATATTGCCCTCCTACACCCTGACAGATTGTACATACACACACACACACACACACACACACACATACACACACACTCACTTTCCCTTTTTGCCCCCCACAGAGCCGCTGTCTCTTGTCTCTTCCTTGTCACTCCACAGAGCCCCTGTGAGGTTGCGTCTCCCCCCTGGCTACCACTGCTACCTTCAGTTCTCCCAGCCCTGGCACTTAGTTTCTCCCCTTTGCCCTCCGACACCCACCTCCTGTCTCTGCCCTGCTCCTCCAAAGAGTTTTCTTTTTAATGTGCCCTACCTCCCGCCCCTTTACATTTCACCCCCCCCCCTCCTAATAACGAGGGGGGCGGGGGCCCAGACTCATTGGCAGTATGGGGCCCAGAAATTCCTGATGGCAGCCCTGGGTAGGTCCATTGTGGCGGGCAGGCGAGCGGGCGGGCTGCTTTATTGGCTGTTTGCTGTTCCCCTACTCCACTCCACTATTTGACTGTTGTGCTGCATCAATCAATCAATCAATCAATCAATCAATCAATCAATCAATCAATCAATCAGTGGCTGGCTCAGGTGCAGCTCTTTAACTTACCTAAAAGGGAGGGCGGAGAGAAGACAAGGAAGGTGAATGAGGTGTTCCAATGTGAAATGCCGGAAACACAGAAACACAGACGACACACAACAAGAGGTGGCAATCTATTCATTAATTGCATTTAATCAATGAGCTCATTATCACTCATGCATTGTCCAACAGGTGTTGAAATAATGGGATTAAAAGGGGAGATCCCTTCAGAAAGACAGAAACAATAGCAAAGACAAAAAACACTTTTGGAATCTGCTTTTAGTCAACACATAAGGAAAGGGTGCACCGGTCCTGGAAATACTGCAATACCAGGTCAATGCGTGGAGTGGACAGAGCAAGCTCTATTTCCATCTCCCTGTTCTAAAAATCCATTTAATATATGGTCCCCAGATAGGGGACGTATCAGATATTAAACTGATAAGAACAGATACTACACTTGATCTTAGCCAAAAGGCCGAGAAGCGATAACCCGAACGGGCCGCGCGTTGCCCGAGCCTGCCCGATACTGCTGTTCAGCCCTTGCAGCGATTCAGCCTACTTCTAGGCAATTCCATGGGGCCCTGCAGGCTCACACACTCACAGCTACACGGGAGGTGAATAAAGGCCGGAGAGGAAGCCAGACAGGATTTGCTTCTTTTGCTTGCACCACAATGCAGTGCTGAAAGAGGAGGAATCTACATAAAAACGCCTTCCTGGCAACGCCCAAATGCCCTGCTGCCATGCAGATAAACACTGGCAGCGGCAGCAAGTGCATGCCCACAGCCACCCCTTGTTCCTTCACACCTTGTATCAGCTGTAATCCAGTCCAGTCCAGTGCTGCCTGCTGAGCAGCACTGACCAACACTGCCTGGGCCCAGGCTTTTATCTCTGAGGCCCCATTATGATGTCAGAAAGCTGGCTCTGGAATCCTGAGGGCTCCACTATGACACGTGCAAAGTTCCGTCTGAACTTTATATAAGACGGTGAGGCTCAGTCAGTCACTCAGTGTTGCCTGAGAGGGCAACACTGCAACAGCCGGCCGCCAGGCTGTCTTTTTTTTGCACAGCTAGTTGCCTCCAGGAGGCCACAAGAGGGAGACAAGGGACTGCAAAATGGAAAATAGGCATCCACCAACTTTACAGACAACTTCTCCTTGCTCCTACAACCTCCATCCTTGCACAGTTTGTTATTCTTCTAGGTAACATAGTAACAAATCCAAATTGCTGCTCTCTTTGTAGGCAAGCAAGGCTTTGTTGCAACTGCAATTCTTACTTCTTCTTGAAATGTAGGGACGACAGTACATTCCATCACATCCATCTAGTGTACACAGGTAGGTCCATTGTGGCGGGCAGGCGAGCGGGCGGGCTGCTTTATTGGCTGTTTGCTGTTCCCCTACTCCACTCCACTATTTGACTGTTGTGCTGCATCAATCAATCAATCAATCAATCAATCAATCAATCAATCAGTGGCTGGCTCAGGTGCAGCTCTTTAACTTACCTAAAAGGGAGGGCGGAGAGAAGACAAGGAAGGTGAATGAGGTGTTCCAATGTGAAATGCCGGAAACACAGAAACACAGACGACACACAACAAGAGGTGGCAATCTATTCATTAATTGCATTTAATCAATGAGCTCATTATCACTCATGCATTGTCCAACAGGTGTTGAAATAATGGGATTAAAAGGGGAGATCCCTTCAGAAAGACAGAAACAATAGCAAAGACAAAAAACACTTTTGGAATCTGCTTTTAGTCAACACATAAGGAAAGGGTGCACCGGTCCTGGAAATACTGCAATACCAGGTCAATGCGTGGAGTGGACAGAGCAAGCTCTATTTCCATCTCCCTGTTCTAAAAATCCATTTAATATATGGTCCCCAGATAGGGGACGTATCAGATATTAAACTGATAAGAACAGATACTACACTTGATCTTAGCCAAAAGGCCGAGAAGCGATAACCCGAACGGGCCGCGCGTTGCCCGAGCCTGCCCGATACTGCTGTTCAGCCCTTGCAGCGATTCAGCCTACTTCTAGGCAATTCCATGGGGCCCTGCAGGCTCACACACTCACAGCTACACGGGAGGTGAATAAAGGCCGGAGAGGAAGCCAGACAGGATTTGCTTCTTTTGCTTGCACCACAATGCAGTGCTGAAAGAGGAGGAATCTACATAAAAACGCCTTCCTGGCAACGCCCAAATGCCCTGCTGCCATGCAGATAAACACTGGCAGCGGCAGCAAGTGCATGCCCACAGCCACCCCTTGTTCCTTCACACCTTGTATCAGCTGTAATCCAGTCCAGTCCAGTGCTGCCTGCTGAGCAGCACTGACCAACACTGCCTGGGCCCAGGCTTTTATCTCTGAGGCCCCATTATGATGTCAGAAAGCTGGCTCTGGAATCCTGAGGGCTCCACTATGACACGTGCAAAGTTCCGTCTGAACTTTATATAAGACGGTGAGGCTCAGTCAGTCACTCAGTGTTGCCTGAGAGGGCAACACTGCAACAGCCGGCCGCCAGGCTGTCTTTTTTTTGCACAGCTAGTTGCCTCCAGGAGGCCACAAGAGGGAGACAAGGGACTGCAAAATGGAAAATAGGCATCCACCAACTTTACAGACAACTTCTCCTTGCTCCTACAACCTCCATCCTTGCACAGTTTGTTATTCTTCTAGGTAACATAGTAACAAATCCAAATTGCTGCTCTCTTTGTAGGCAAGCAAGGCTTTGTTGCAACTGCAATTCTTACTTCTTCTTGAAATGTAGGGACGACAGTACATTCCATCACATCCATCTAGTGTACACAGGTAGGTCCATTGTGGCGGGCAGGCGAGCGGGCGGGCTGCTTTATTGGCTGTTTGCTGTTCCCCTACTCCACTCCACTATTTGACTGTTGTGCTGCATCAATCAATCAATCAATCAATCAATCAGTGGCTGGCTCAGGTGCAGCTCTTTAACTTACCTAAAAGGGAGGGCGGAGAGAAGACAAGGAAGGTGAATGAGGTGTTCCAATGTGAAATGCCGGAAACACAGAAACACAGACGACACACAACAAGAGGTGGCAATCTATTCATTAATTGCATTTAATCAATGAGCTCATTATCACTCATGCATTGTCCAACAGGTGTTGAAATAATGGGATTAAAAGGGGAGATCCCTTCAGAAAGACAGAAACAATAGCAAAGACAAAAAACACTTTTGGAATCTGCTTTTAGTCAACACATAAGGAAAGGGTGCACCGGTCCTGGAAATACTGCAATACCAGGTCAATGCGTGGAGTGGACAGAGCAAGCTCTATTTCCATCTCCCTGTTCTAAAAATCCATTTAATATATGGTCCCCAGATAGGGGACGTATCAGATATTAAACTGATAAGAACAGATACTACACTTGATCTTAGCCAAAAGGCCGAGAAGCGATAACCCGAACGGGCCGCGCGTTGCCCGAGCCTGCCCGATACTGCTGTTCAGCCCTTGCAGCGATTCAGCCTACTTCTAGGCAATTCCATGGGGCCCTGCAGGCTCACACACTCACAGCTACACGGGAGGTGAATAAAGGCCGGAGAGGAAGCCAGACAGGATTTGCTTCTTTTGCTTGCACCACAATGCAGTGCTGAAAGAGGAGGAATCTACATAAAAACGCCTTCCTGGCAACGCCCAAATGCCCTGCTGCCATGCAGATAAACACTGGCAGCGGCAGCAAGTGCATGCCCACAGCCACCCCTTGTTCCTTCACACCTTGTATCAGCTGTAATCCAGTCCAGTCCAGTGCTGCCTGCTGAGCAGCACTGACCAACACTGCCTGGGCCCAGGCTTTTATCTCTGAGGCCCCATTATGATGTCAGAAAGCTGGCTCTGGAATCCTGAGGGCTCCACTATGACACGTGCAAAGTTCCGTCTGAACTTTATATAAGACGGTGAGGCTCAGTCAGTCACTCAGTGTTGCCTGAGAGGGCAACACTGCAACAGCCGGCCGCCAGGCTGTCTTTTTTTTGCACAGCTAGTTGCCTCCAGGAGGCCACAAGAGGGAGACAAGGGACTGCAAAATGGAAAATAGGCATCCACCAACTTTACAGACAACTTCTCCTTGCTCCTACAACATCCATCCTTGCACAGTTTGTTATTCTTCTAGGTAACATAGTAACAAATCCAAATTGCTGCTCTCTTTGTAGGCAAGCAAGGCTTTGTTGCAACTGCAATTCTTACTTCTTCTTGAAATGTAGGGACGACAGTACATTCCATCACATCCATCTAGTGTACACAGGTAGGTCCATTGTGGCGGGCAGGCGAGCGGGCGGGCTGCTTTATTGGCTGTTTGCTGTTCCCCTACTCCACTCCACTATTTGACTGTTGTGCTGCATCAATCAATCAATCATCAATCAATCAATCAATCAATCAATCAATCAATCAATCAATCAATCAGTGGCTGGCTCAGGTGCAGCTCTTTAACTTACCTAAAAGGGAGGGCGGAGAGAAGACAAGGAAGGTGAATGAGGTGTTCCAATGTGAAATGCCGGAAACACAGAAACACAGACGACACACAACAAGAGGTGGCAATCTATTC
Source organism: Rhinoderma darwinii (assembly GCF_050947455.1). Lineage (NCBI taxonomy): Eukaryota > Metazoa > Chordata > Amphibia > Anura > Rhinodermatidae > Rhinoderma > Rhinoderma darwinii. The sequence continues at coordinate 47,127 of NW_027462110.1, forward strand.
ATTAATTGCATTTAATCAATGAGCTCATTATCACTCATGCATTGTCCAACAGGTGTTGAAATAATGGGATTAAAAGGGGAGATCCCTTCAGAAAGACAGAAACAATAGCAAAGACAAAAAACACTTTTGGAATCTGCTTTTAGTCAACACATAAGGAAAGGGTGCACCGGTCCTGGAAATACTGCAATACCAGGTCAATGCGTGGAGTGGACAGAGCAAGCTCTATTTCCATCTCCCTGTTCTAAAAATCCATTTAATATATGGTCCCCAGATAGGGGACGTATCAGATATTAAACTGATAAGAACAGATACTACACTTGATCTTAGCCAAAAGGCCGAGAAGCGATAACCTGAACGGGCCGCGCGTTGCCCGAGCCTGCCCGATACTGCTGTTCAGCCCTTGCAGCGATTCAGCCTACTTCTAGGCAATTCCATGGGGCCCTGCAGGCTCACACACTCACAGCTACACGGGAGGTGAATAAAGGCCGGAGAGGAAGCCAGACAGGACTTGCTTCTTTTGCTTGCACCACAATGCAGTGCTGAAAGAGGAGGAATCTACATAAAAACGCCTTCCTGGCAACGCCCAAATGCCCTGCTGCCATGCAGATAAACACTGGCAGCGGCAGCAAGTGCATGCCCACAGCCACCCCTTGTTCCTTCACACCTTGTATCAGCTGTAATCCAGTCCAGTCCAGTGCTGCCTGCTGAGCAGCACTGACCAACACTGCCTGGGCCCAGGCTTTTATCTCTGAGGCCCCATTATGATGTCAGAAAGCTGGCTCTGGAATCCTGAGGGCTCCACTATGACACGTGCAAAGTTCCGTCTGAACTTTATATAAGACGGTGAGGCTCAGTCAGTCACTCAGTGTTGCCTGAGAGGGCAACACTGCAACAGCCGGCCGCCAGGCTGTCTTTTTTTTGCACAGCTAGTTGCCTCCAGGAGGCCACAAGAGGGAGACAAGGGACTGCAAAATGGAAAATAGGCATCCACCAACTTTACAGACAACTTCTCCTTGCTCCTACAACCTCCATCCTTGCACAGTTTGTTATTCTTCTAGGTAACATAGTAACAAATCCAAATTGCTGCTCTCTTTGTAGGCAAGCAAGGCTTTGTTGCAACTGCAATTCTTACTTCTTCTTGAAATGTAGGGACGACAGTACATTCCATCACATCCATCTAGTGTACACAGGTAGGTCCATTGTGGCGGGCAGGCGAGCGGGCGGGCTGCTT